>NW_021635518.1:0-98914 GCF_004799145.2 Neltuma alba | reverse complement strand
TCACACCCTGATATTTTATTCTAATTGATGAATGATTTGTGACTACTAAGGCCCAATAGTATAGTAGACTGGTAGAGGATCCAGGCTATGAGGAAAAATCAGGATAGGGACATAACGGTCATTCTTGAAAAGATCAGTCAAGAAAGGGCAGTATTGGAAATAATTCCTGAAAATTCCCAGAAAATCATGAAAAATAGAAAGGAGGGTACAGAATAATGTTTGAGGCTTAGAAGATGAATATGAGATTAAAAATAATTTATCAGGGAATTATTTGTAATTATTGGAATTTTTGGTAATTAAGGAAAATTAGCCAATTTCATTATTTAAAATATATAGAGGCCTCAAAAATTCAAGGAAAAATATGGATAAATTATGTGACATATTATCCTAATTTATAAAATTATTTCCCACCTTTGGATGTACAGAGGTTAGCTTAAAGAATATTTATTACCGAATTATTATCGGTAGAATAGTGATTTTTGACAGAATAAAATTTAGAAAATTATAGAGGGAGGTAAAACTTGAGAAAAATCATGGATTACCCTTGGAATGAGGGGAATTTAATGAGGTGTTGAAATCAAAATTTTGTGACAGTAAATTGGACAGGATTATTGGAAAATCGGACCGGAAATACACAAATAATCAGTGGATTGCACTGATTATTGGATGAGTCATATTTTTTCCAATATTAAGAGCAATAATTCGGCCAAAATTAGAAGGGGAGGACAAAGTTGGAATTTTCCACATTGTTCAAGGGCATAAAGGGAAATAAGAGACAAAACAATAAAATAATATTTATTTTCCACATGAAAATCACATGGTGATTAGGTGTCCCTCCATGTGTCATTTTCTTATGGTGTGTGCCCTAAGATTTGTCCATGTGTAAAGTAGAAAAAAATGGACGGCCGAGATCGCATCTTTTTCCCGAAGGGCATTTTTGGCATTTTGAAATATCAAAGCCTATAAATACCCCCCCTTCCATGAAGAATTCGGCCAAGGTGGTTTTGTTGGGAGAGAATTTTGTGTTCTTGAGTTCTAGGAGAGAGAAAGGAAGAAAGAAGAGAGAGAAAGAGAGAAGCAAGCTTAGACACCTCTAATCGCCGATTAAGAGCTAATTAAGGTATGTTTATCTCCCTAAGTGTTAATTATTTTTAGTTGATTATTTATTTGAGGAAGATTAGGATTAATTACCTTGATTAATTATGGTTTAGTGATAGCTAAGATTAATCATGTTATTTGATTAAGGATTAGTAAGTGGTTAATTAGCTACCCTAATTAATTAGTGATTAGTTATGGTAATTGAAGGATGATTAATTATGGTTAATCATGTTGATTAAGGATTGATTAAAGCTTAATCATATTGATTAGAAAATGATTAATCATGTTGATTAAGGAATGAATAATGGTTAATCATATTGATTAGAGAATGATTAATGGTTAATCATGTTGATTAGAGAATGATTAATGGTTAATCCATAAGGGATTAGTGACTTAATCTTAGAGGATTATGACTATGTGACTTGAGGACCTTAATTAAATATTGGATTAAGGATTAAGGGTTAGTGATTAACCAAGAAAGCATGATTAATCATGGATTAAGGAAGAATTCCAAGACCTTAATTGAGGATTAAGGCTTGGTCAAACCAAGGTCAAAGGTTTAGGAAAGGTATACAGAAATTATAAATTGAAAGGCACAAGGGTAGCATTATATTGAGAAGAATGGTATACTGGATATGGAATTTACCATACCCTTACTGTATGGTTGATAGGCAATTCTCTGGAAACCTAGGAGGATCTCCAGCAAGGGAACAAGGAGGAAACGATAAGCGTGGAATTGAGGTAGCGTGAACTGCAATTATTTTGTTGATCTGCATTTGGTGTATCTGCTATGTGTGTTTATGTGCCATGAGAATGTTTATGTACAGATGATGTGAACTCCTTGCAATGTATGCCTTGGCTCTTGCATGATTGAGTTTTGACCAGAATGATTATATGCTCCATGATATGATGACATGGATACAGAATGATTATGGCATGGCATAAAGACTAGAAATGTTATTATACTGCATGTAGCATGACATCTTATGCATGTTGACTTGATGGTTGTATGTTCAATGCTACTGGGATTTCTATGAAATCTCATTCCTCCTATAACATGATATCCTAGGTGCCACTACTGCCAAGGAGAAAGGAAAGGAAATAGTCATGGCTTGAAGAAGTTATGAATTATGTAATGTATTATACGGTTTTGAACCTTTCTCTTTCAAGCCATGTAAGCATACTATGTTCATAAATACATGATATGATACCCTTTTTGGAATGTATATTAATGATAGAATAGCTTTACATGTGATTATGGTATGATTATAGTGAAAAACGAAATGCTGTTAGAATTAGTGAAAAAGGGGATAAAAATGGTCTAGATTTGACCAAACTTTGACCAACGAAGACCCTGGTCAAATGGTTGACTTTTTCCCTGAAATTTGGCATGCAAATAGATCTTATTTTTCCCTTTAAAATGAGTGGTAAAGCGTCACAATCGGAGCTCTGTGTAAGAAGTTATGCTTTTCCGAAGTTAGGCAAAAATCCTGGAAAATAGAAAAATGACCAAATGAACAGTACTTTTCGAAATTGAAAACGAATGCGTTTCTGATTAAACGGAACCTGAGGTCATTTTTCCTTGATAGATGATGTTAAGAGCTTCGAGTGAGACTTGGAACGACCTCGTTTCGATTTTTCTAGAATTAGTTATGATTTTCCAAAGTTATGCCAAGTTTAAGGTTACGGTGAATAGTAATGCGGGAAAAGAAATTTTCAAATTCAGGTTTTTAACCCGGTAACCTTAAATTGCGCTTCCGAATGTCTTAACTTGGCACAATATAAGGTCGTAAACGTAAGGTGTTACATTTATGGTATCAGAGCATATGGTTCTGGCACACAGAACAAATTTTGATATTTTGTATGCTCTGCATCTTAAGGAAAGCATGTTATAGTGCTTATTAATGAGTTCATTTGGTCATTAGGATTATAGAAAAGCTCAGGTAATGGCTGTCTGTAGTGGAAGTGGAAAATCCGGAGAGACCATCAGCAAGGTCATGCCCGGTGAGCGATATCCATGGTGGTATGATGAGACATGGTGGTACGAGGATATTGAAAGGTATGGAGAGCTTAGCACCAAATCCCCAGCTACCCAGGTAGATTACTTCGGTTTCAAGGGGAAGGCTCTAGAGAAAGACATTGCCACCGTTGCCTCTAATGATATAGCTCCAGTTATTAAGATACCTACTAAGGATGAAGCAGGTCCGAGTAAGATCCCTACACTTGAAATTAAGAAAGAGTTCCAATACCTTCCTCAGCTAGTTCGAGAGTTCCAGTTTAGAAGCCGTTTTATTAAGCCGTATGAGCACCAGGAAGCTGATGTATACTTAAGGTTCTTAGATGACATTAAGAGCCTTTATTATTGGGTGACTAGAGAGGACCGTACCTTGGGAGATGATGATTGGATCCTAGCCCTGTATCGTGTAATCCCCAAGACATGGAAATGGAATGAAGGAATTAATGAGATAGACAATCGCCTACCCAGATGTACTTTCCTGGAGATGGTCGACGCCATAGAGACCTTTGTATGGGCTACTTTTCCATGAGCTGGTCATGGCAATGCTAGACTGATGATGTATATAGTGTAAATAGTTTTGGACTGTATATAAGTTAGGCTAACTGCTAAAAACTCTGTGTAACCCTTGTGTTGCTGTACAAATGTTTGTTATATAAATAAGAAGGGTATGTTTTTATGATAAATGATTAAAGAGTTCCTTTATTCTCCCATAGTTAACTAAAGAACAAGCGAAATGGTGAGAACACGGAGAGGAGCAAGAAACACTCCTGAGGAACCACATAGAGATCCTATCCAGCAAGTAATGAATAGGCTGGATGAGCAACAACGAGTCGTACAGCAACTACAAGAGGCACAGTTACGGCAGCAAGAAGAGAGAGACGCTGTTATAGCAGCAGCAGTAGCAGCAGCGATTGCTCAGTTATGACAACCTGAGCAAGTGCAAGCTGAAGCAACCCCACAAGTCCAACAGCAAGCACCTGAAGAGCAAGCAGGATTGGCTGAGAACCAAGGAGATATTCAGCAGTGGATTACGAAATTTTGCAAACATAATCCACCAGAGTTCAAGGGTTCATTAGAACCACAAATAGCTGAAGATTGGATTACCCGACTGGAGAAGATCTTTCGGGTAATGGGATGTTCATCTGAGATTAAAGCTCAGATGGCCATTTATAAGCTAGAGAAAGAAGCAGATCAGTGGTGGAACAACACTGAGTTGGTACTGCAAGCCAACAACACCCCAATAACATGGGAGGTGTTCAAAGAAAGATTCTATCAGAAGTACTTTCCCCGTCAGCGCAGGATAAAATGGAAGCTGAATTCCTAGTGTTGCAGCAGGGGAATAATGAAACTTTTGATGATTACTAGCAAAGCACATTCGGCTGTCCCGTTATTCTGCTTATCTAAAACGTCTCAATGATGAACGGTGGAATACGGAGAAGCTGGTCAGAGGATTAAAGCCAGCATTAAGGGAGGTCGTGGCGCCTCAACAGATAGAGAGTTTTAACAAGGCAGTAGAAGTCTGCCGTATTACTGAAGCAAGTCAAAATCATCGAGGAATGATGCCGATAGCTTTGAAAGCTGAGAGACCCCCATCGAGGCCGAATCAAGAAGGAACCTCTTATGTTAATAAGAAGAGGAAGAGGCCTGGCTTTGGCAGAAAGATGAGAAGAGGGGGCAGACGACCTGAAGGGTTTGATATCACACGAAGGGCCAAGGAATGTGAGAAGTGTGGCAAGAATCATGGCGACAGGCCATGTTTATTTGGCCAGAACGTGTGCTATAGATGTGGGAGACCAGGACACTTTTCAAAGGAATGTCCACAAGGGGCAGAAGGGACGAGACAGCAGACCCAAGGCAGGGTGTTTGCCCTTACACAGGAAGAGGCCGTAAGTCACCTGACATGATCCAAGGTACGATCACTGTTAATGATTGCCTTGTGTATGCCATGTTTGACTCAGGTGCTAGCCATTCCTTTATATCACATGACTGTGTTGGGCGATTGGGTTTGACTGTTGATACCTTGCCATATGATATTGTTGTTTCTACTCCCACTAGTCCTAAAGTTGTGACTTCTAAAGCATGCCTGAATTGTGTGGTCTGTTATCAGCATTGTTGCACTGTCATTGACTTGATATGCATGCCTTTTCGTGACATTGAGGTGATAATTGGTTTGAATTGGTTATCTGCCAATAACATACTTCTAGATTGTGGTAAGAAAACGTTAGTATTACCCTCTAAGGAAGAAATCCTAGAAAAGAAGTAAGTTTAAATTTTATGACTGAAGCCGAAGCGAGTAGATGCTTACGGCACGGATGTCAAGGATATTTTGTATTCTTCTCAATTCGAGCAGAGGTAGAAGAAGGAATGAAGAGATACCGATAGTGAAAGACTTCCCAGAGGTATTTCCAACAGAGATCAGTGGACTTCCGCCAGAGCGAGAAGTGGAGTTCACGATTGACCTTGTACCAGGGACAAAACCAATATCCAAAGCTCCATATCGAATGGCTCCCAACGAAATGGTTGAGCTAAAGAGACAAATTGAGGAGCTGTTGGAGAAGGGTTTTATAAGACCAAGTGTATCTCCCTGGGGTGCTCCAGTACTCTTTGTGAAAAAGAAAGACGGTAGTCTAAGGCTATGCATTGACTATCGAGAGCTAAACAAGGTGACGATAAAGAATAAATACCCTCTGCCGCGAATTGATGATCTGTTAGACCAACTGGCAGGAGCAACGGTGTTTTCCAAGATCGATCTACGATCGGGATATCATCAGCTGAGGATAAAGACAGGAGATGTTTCGAAGACTGCATTTAGGACCCGTACGGACACTATGAGTTCTTAGTGATGCCGTTTGGATTGACGAATGCACCTGCTATTTTCATGGACTACATGAACCGGATTTTTAGACCATACTTAGATCTGTTTGTAGTAGTTTTTATTGATGACATACTAGTGTACTCCAAAACTCAAGAAGAGCATGAGCAGCACTTGAGAATTGTGCTGAGTACACTGAAGGAGAAACAACTCTACGCTAAGCTCAGTAAATGTGAGTTTTGGTTAAAGGAAGTTAAATTCCTAGGCCATGTGATTAACCATGAAGGTGTGGCCGTGGATCCCAGTAAAGTTGAATCAGTACTGAACTGGGAGCAGCCTAAGACAGTAACAGAGATACGAAGTTTCTTAGGGCTGGCAGGTTACTATAGGAGATTTATCCAGGACTTTTCTAGAATTGCCCAAGCACTGACAAAGCTAACCAGGAAGAACCAGCATTCTTGTGGGACGAGAAATGTGAGGCAAGTTTTCAAGAGCTGAAGCGAAGGCTAACCTCTACCCCAGTACTAGTTATCCCCGATCCAACACTACCATATGTAGTGTACACAGATGCTAGCAAACAGGGATTGGGATGTGTACTGATGCAGCAGGGAAGAGTTGTTGCCTACGCCTCGCGCCAATTAAAACCTCACGAAGAAAATTACCCCACTCATGACCTGGAGCTTGCAGCGATAGTGTATGCCTTGAAGATATGGAGGCATTATTTGTATGGGGCAACTATAGAATTGTTCTGTGATCACAAAAGTCTCAAGTACCTGCAAGACCAGAAAGAACTTAACATGAGACAGAGGAGATGGATGGAGTTGTTGAAAGATTATGACTATCAGATCAAGTATCATCCGGGAAAAGCCAATGTAGTGGCTGATGCCTTGAGTAGAAAAGTGGTGCAAGTAGCCACCCTCATGATCAAAGAGGGTGATCTGTTAGAAGACATAAGAGATTGGGGTCCTATTTATCACATGCAGTTAACAACAGATGATGTGGCTAATGAGCCATTAGTGCAGAGAACAACTTTTGATATGATAAGGCGAATTAAAGAAGCTCAAAGAGGGGATCCTTTAGCAAAGACCCTTCGAGCTAAAGTCTTGAGTAACGAGACAAAAGATTTTGAGATCTCAACAGAGGGAGTAATAGAATTCAGAGGAAGATCGTATGTTCCTCCTGTAGATGATCTCAAGAAGCAAATTCTAGATGAGGCACATAAAAGCAAATATACGATTCATCCAGGAATGACCAAGATGTATCAAGACATCAAGTCATTGTTTTGGTGGCCTGGTATGAAACGAGATGTCACTAAGTATGTGACAAAGTGCCTTACATGCCAGAAAGTGAAGACGGAACACCAGAAGCCGTCAGGATTTTTACAACCCCTTAGTATTCCTGAATGGAAATGGGACAGTATCTCTATGGACTTCATAGTAGGACTACCTCGTACGTCGTCAGGATACGATGCAATATGGGTCATAGTTGATAGACTGACGAAGTCGGCCCATTTCTTGGCGATTAATGTTAAATATTCGCCAGAGAAGTTAGCGAGGTTATACATTAAAGAGATCGTAAGATTACATGGGGTTCCGGAGTACATTGTGTCTGACAGGGATCCAAGATTCATGTCGAGGTTCTGGAAAGCAGTGCAAGAAGCCATGGGCACGGTACTGAGTTTCAGTACAGCTTATCATCCGCAAACAGACGGACAAACAGAACGAACGATACAGACACTAGAAGATATGCTGAGAGCGTGCGTTTTGGATTTCAAAGGGAACTGGGATGAATATCTGCCTTTGGCAGAATTCGCATACAACAACAATTACCATTCCAGTATCCAGATGGCACCATACGAGGCATTGTACGGAAGAAAGTGCAGATCCCCGCTTTGTTGGACAGAACTCAGAGAGAGAAAAATTTGGGGTCCAGATATAGTAGATCGTACCTCTGAACAGATTAAACAGATCAAACAGAGGCTACTCACGGCTCAAAGCAGACAGAAGAGCTACGCCGACAGTAGAAGAAAGCCGTTAGAGTTCGAGGTTGGAGACCATGTATTCCTGAAGGTATCTCCAACTACTGGAGTAGGACGATCTATTAAGGCGAGAAAGCTGACGCCTAAATATGTGGGACCATTCCAAATACTCTCAAAGGTAGGACCTGTAGCCTATCGACTGGCCTTACCCCCAAATTTAAGTCAGTTGCACAATGTCTTCCATGTTTCCCAGTTGAAGAAGTACAATCCGGATCCAGAACATGTGCTAGAATATGATCAGATTGAGCTAAAGAACAATCTGACATTTGAAGTAAGACCAGAACGCATAGTGGATCGGAAAGTTAAGCAGCTGAGGAACAAAGGAATCCCTTTGGTCAAAGTGATTTGGAAAGATCTAAATCAAGAAGAGGCCACGTGGGAAAAGGAGGACGAGATGAGGAGCAAGTATCCAGAGCTCTTCACATAAGGTATGTGTTAAAATTTCGAGGACGAAATTTATTTTTAGGGGGGAAGAAATGTCACACCCTGATAATTTTATTCTAGTTGATGAATGATTTGTGACTAACTAAGGCCAAATAGTATAGTAGACTGGTAGAGGATCCAGGCTATGAGGAAAAATCAGGATAGGGACATAACCGTCATTCTTGAAAAGATCAGTCAAGAAAGGGCAGTATTGGAAATAATTCCTGAAAATTCCCAAAAAATCATGAAAAATAGAAAGGAGGGTACAGAATAATGTTTGAGGCTTAGAAGATGAATATGAGATTAAAAATAATTTACCAGGGAGTTATTTGTAATTATTGGAATTTTTGGCTAATTAAGGAAAATTAGCCAATTTCCATTATTTAAAATATATAGAGGCCTCAAAAATTCAAGGAAAAATATGGATAAATTATGTGACATATTATCCTAATTTATAAAATTATTTCCCACCTTTGGATGTGCAGAGGTTAGCTTAAAGAATATTTATTACCGAATTATTATCGGTAGAATAGTGATTTTTGACAGAATAAAATTTAGAAAATTATAGAGGGAGATAAAACTTGAGAAAAATCATGGATTACCCTTGGAATGAGGGGAATTTAATGAGGTGTTGAAATCAAAATTTTGTGACAGTAAATTGGACAGGATTATTGGAAAATCGGACCGGAAATACACAAATAATCAGTGGATTGCACCGGTTATTGGATGAGTCATATTTTTCCAATATTAAGAGCAATAATTCGGCCAAAATTAGAAGGGGAGGACAAAGTTGGAATTTTCCACATTGTTCAAGGGCATAAAGGGAAATAAGAGACAAAACAATAAAATAATATTTATTTTCCACATGAAAATCACATGGTGATTAGGTGTCCCTCCATGTGTCATTTTCTTATGGTGTGTGCCCTAAGATTTGTCCATGTGTAAAGTAGAAAAAAATGGACGGCCGAGATCGCATCTTTTTCCCGAAGGGCATTTTTGGCATTTTGAAATATCAAAGCCTATAAATACCTCCCCTTCCATGAAGAATTCGGCCAAGGTGGTTTTGTTGGGAGAGAATTTTGTGTTCTTGAGTTCTAGGAGAGAGAAAGGAAGAAAGAAGAGAGAGAAAGAGAGAAAGCAAGCTTAGACACCTCTAATCGCCGATTAAGAGCTAATTAAGGTATGTTTATCTCCCTAAGTGTTAATTATTTTTAGTTGATTATTTATTTGAGGAAGATTAGGATTAATTACCTTGATTAATTATGGTTTAGTGATAGCTAAGATTAATCATGTTATTTGATTAAGGATTAGTAAGTGGTTAAGATTAGCTACCCTAATTAATTAGTGATTAGTTATGGTAATTGAAGGATGATTAATTATGGTTAATCATGTTGATTAAGGATTTATTAAAGCTTAATCATATTGATTAGAAAATGATTAATCATGTTGATTAAGGAATGAATAATGGTTAATCATATTGATTAGAGAATGATTAATGGTTAATCATGTTGATTAGAGAATGATTAATGGTTAATCCATAAGGGATTAGTGACTTAATCTTAGAGGATTATGACTTGTGACTTGAGGACCTTAATTAAATATTGGATTAAGGATTAAGGGTTAATGATTAACCAAGAAAGCATGATTAATCATGGATTAAGGAAGAATTCCAAGACCTTAATTGAGGATTAAGGCTTGGTCAAACCAAGGTCAAAGGTTTAGGAAAGGTATACAGAAATTATAAATTGAAAGGCACAAGGGTAGCATTATATTGAGAAGGAATGGTATACTGGATATGGAATTTACCATACCCTTACTGTATGGTTGATAGGCAATTCTCTGGATACCTAGGAGGATCTCCAGCAAGGGAACAAGGAGGAAACGATAAGCGTGGAATTGAGGTAGCGTGAACTGCAATTATTTTGTTGATCTGCATTTGGTGTATCTGCTATGTGTGTTTATGTGCCATGAGAATGTTTATGTACAGATGATGTGAACTCCTTGCAATGTATGCCTTGGCTCTTGCATGATTGAGTTTTGACCAGAATGATTATATGTTCCATGATATGATGACATGGATACAGAATGATTATGGCATGGCATAAAGACTAGAAATGTTATTATACTGCATGTAGCATGACATCTTATGCATGTTGACTTGATGGTTGTATGTTCAATGCTACTGGGATTTCTATGAAATCTCATTCCTCCTATAACATGATATCCTAGGTGCCACTACTGCCAAGGAGAAAGGAAAGGAAATAGTCATGGCTTGAAGAAGTTATGAATTATGTAATGTATTATACGGTTTTGAACCTTTCTCTTTCAAGCCATGTAAGCATACTATGTTCATAAATACACGATATGATACCCTTTTTGGAATGTATATTAATGATAGAATAGCTTTACATGTGATTATGGTATGATTATAGTGAAAAATGAAATGCTGTTAGAATTAGTGAAAAAGGGGGATAAAAATGGTCTAGATTTGACCAAACTTTGACCAATGAAGACCCTGGACAAATGATTGACTTTTTCCCTGAAATTTGGCATACAAATAGATCTTATTTTTCCCTTTAAAATGAGTGGTAAAGCGTCACAATCGGAGCTCTGTGTAAGAAGTTATGCTTTTCCGAAGTTAGGCAAAAATCCTGGAAAATAGAAAAATGACCAAATGAACAGTACTTTTCGAAATTGAAAACGAATGCGTTTCTGATTAAAACGGAACCTGAGGTCATTTTTCCTTGATAGATGATGTTAAGAGCTTCGAGTGAGACTTGGAACGACCTCGTTTCGATTTTTCTAGAATTAGTTATAATTTTCCAAAGTTATGCCAAGTTTAAGGTTACGGTGAATAGTAATGCGGGAAAAGAAATTTTCAAATTCAGGTTTTTAGACCCGGTAACCTTAAACTGCGCTTTCGAATGTCTTAACTTGGCACAATATAAGGTCGTAAACGTAAGGTGTTACATTTATCCTACACCATTTTCCATTTTAAACACAATGGAAGCATCAAAACATTGAAAAACACATCCTAGGGTCCAGTTATAATCTTGGCCGAATAGTACCATTTGAGAAGCATCAAAGAAATCTTTTCAAAAATCACATACAATCAGTTGAAACCAGTTGGAACAACCAAGATTTGAAGTGATCTAACAAGTGTGAACAACAAAAATTTCTCCCTTTCACATCAAACATTTCGGCCAGCAGCAAGGAGAAACAAGAAATGATTTTTCCAACCATCAAACTCAAGAGAATCAAGCAAGGAACAACATAATATCAACTAATAACCTTAACTCCAAGCTTTCTTGATCAAAAGTTGTTGATTCCTCCTTGTTCACCCTTCAAGTTGTCTCTTTTCCTCTCTTGTTCTCTCTTGGCCGAGCCACACATATGAGAAATGGGGGAGGAAGAGCTCGCTTAAGTGCACAAAATATCCCAACCACTAACAATTAATGATTTGCCAAGTGTCACTTCCCTACTCCTTCTTGAAACTTCTTGTTTAATTAAGTAAATCCAAATGTAATTAGTTTCCAAAGTCAATATCCTCTCCTCTTAAGGCTTGACACTTGGAAACTTTAATTACTCTCCATCAAGAACTTGACAAATGGCAGATTGTGGCCTTAGTAATTATCGGTATACTTTTACTCCGGGTTTAATTTCTTTTCTATAATTACAGTAGTCTGGCCTCACTAATTATTTTTTGTCAGATCCATAATTTATTCTCCTTATTTTTCTCTCAAATTGCCCTCTTTAGCTCAAACTCAATTTTATTTTAATTAAATAAAAAGAAAAAATATTTTCCTTCAAATTATTGATTTTTTCATTTGTCTAAATAATTAGGAAAAATCTTCAATATCTGAAAGTCTAAATCAACCCTAAATTCCTTTATAATTTTTCTAAGAGTAATTTGGTCATAAAACTAATTATATAACCTCATATAATTCTCAAGGAGTATTATCCTTATTTTTTCTTAATTTTCTGAGGCTTGAAAATATTTTTTCATAATTATTTTTAACCAATTTTTCTTAATTAGTCAGACTTTTATAATTAACTTGAAAAATCATAATAATTATTTTTCACCATAAATCTTCTATTTTTCCTTATCTTTTTTGGCCCTTATATGTTTAGAAATATTTTTATTCCTAATTAACATCACTGGATGTGACAGAAATTAGAAAGTATAGTTTTTACCAAATGAATAGTAAAGTTCATGCAACAAACTATATGAATTGGTAGGGTTAAATCTATTTTTATATCTTTTCCCCATAGATAATTGAAAGAGATTCAAATGAAATTTTGAACCACCTCGAAACAACTTTTTTATAATTAGTTATGATTTTTTAAAGTTGGACTAAAAATCTAGAATTAACTGGTGAACAATAACTGGGGTAACCAAATGCAAATTTTTAATCTACGGGCTTGTTTCGTGATATGCTTGAACCATAATACTCCCAAATGTATAGTAAATAGGGCTTAAGGAGGTATGCTTAACTAGGAATCTCAAATAAGGCTAAACCCCAGTAGAGACCTAATTGTAATTTTAAAAAGTTCTGGGTTGGAAAGGGTAATGATGGAAAGTATGCCCAAAACTTTTAGGAAAACTCCAAAAAATAGGAAATGAGGTGTTAAGGCTCATTCAAGGTTGAAAATTAATAAAATGCTCCTAAAATGGATTTTTAATAAATTGGCTGATTTTGAAAGTCTTAGCTAATTAAGAGAAAATTAATCAAAATTAATTATTTAAAATATGAAGAGTGTCACATCCTACAAAATTTAATCCTAATGATGGGAATAAAAAATTAAGTCAAGGGACAATAGGAAAAGTAAACTAGCTGACGATGCCATACATGACATAAAATCTAGATAGGATCTGAACTGATATTTTTAAAATTATCAATCGAAGAAGAGCAAAATGAGAAAATTATAGATAAATTCTAGAAAACTCTCAAAAAATAGAACAAAGATAAATTAGAGGTTTTGGAACCCTCTTTGATGATCTAGAGGTGGAAATAGCATGAAAATAAATTATTACATAATTTTTTGTAAACAGAATTTTTTAAGGAAAAATAGTGAAAAATTAGAGTGAAACAATTATTTTAAGTATGTGGAGGCATCAATAATTTTGAAAAAAATATGAAATAATTATTTGAGGATTTATTTGAGTTTATAAATTTTTTTCTAGGCCCTGAAAATGAAAAGATTAATTTTAGAATATTTATTACCTAAATTTTATTATTAAAGGTCAATTTTAGAGAAAATTGAAAACAAATAGTTAGAGGTTGAGATAAATTTCAGAAACTTTTAGGAGACTTTCCTATATTACCAGAGAATTTTTGATGGAGATAAATGAATTTTTGGAGGCCCGAAACTATTTTTGTAAATAGTAACCAATATAGTGAGTTTTGGTTAGAAATTGATGATTTGTTATTAGGCCACACTTCCCTTTCCTTTCTAATCAGTTTTAGACTTTATTTGGGCCAAGAAAGTCCACAAAATTTGTGCAGCCTATGGTCCCTCTTACCAAGAGAGTTCAAGCCCAATTTAAGGCCAAAATGCATAAGAAAAATTAAGAACAAGGGACACTTGGCATGAGTCGAAATTCAAAGGTTAAGAAGAGGGACATATATCCCCTTAGGTGACAAAAAATGAGGCCATTTGGAGGGGGTTAAAGTCAGCTTGTGAGGTCTATAAATACCCCCTAAATATGTGAAATTTGGCCAAAATTTAAAAAAGAGGGAAAGTTCTATTCAATTGAAATATCAACCCCAAAACAGCACTTGAAACCTACCAAAGCAAGGGAAAATCATCAAACTTCAAGCAAGGATCCATTAAGGTATCCCTAAGCTTGATTTTGGTTAGATTTAAGGGTCATTTTGGTTGAAATTTCATGACGAAATCCAAGCCACAATGTTGTCAAATTTTGGTCACAATAAGGAAACATTAGGGAAGGATAGAAACTATGAATATGAGCTTGGACTAGCATGTTTAATTGATGTTTAGATTGAATTTTGGAAGAAAACCAAAATTAGGATATTAAGCATACATTTCAGCCACTATGTGTTCTTGAGGTTAGAGATTGTTCTAATGTGATTTGATGATTCCAAGGAGTTTAAAAGGTGTTTTGTGTAGAGAAACACTAAGGAAAGTGTTTAAAAATCATTAGAGTAAAAAATAAAAATTTTAGACCATAAATTTACCCTATTCGGCCAAATCAAGTTGAAAGGGAAGGAGTGTGATTTTGTTAAATCTAATTTGATATTTGGATTCTACATTAAAAATTGCGTAGGAATGGCCTAGGACATTGATTGAAACAAAGAGGAAACAATTTTGTCAAAAATCAAGGAAAAAGGGGTTTAATTGAGTTTATTGTTGAGTAATGGTGTTTATGCTTGGATTATTGGTAATTTGGAGTGTGTTTATGCTTTGATTGATAGGTATTGTGCAAGAAAACAAAGAGGAACACCAAATCTTGAAAGAGGCTGAAATATATAGTTAAGCAAGAGGTAGCATTAAACTCATAACTTGATTGCTTTCCTACTTGTTTAAATGTGTATGTGTTATTTGATTTATATTGCAATGATGTGGTTGAGCAAATTATGTGATTATGTGTGGAATTCTGTGTCCAATATGCCTCGGAAAAATGTAAGGTGAAATGGTTTAATGGCTTGATTGGTTGCTCTCTTTCCATGACAATGAAAAGCACATGAAATATTGCATGATATTTCCTACCTTTATGATAACATATCACATTTTTACATAGTAGGATTTACATGATAATTATGATTCATTGCTACTGAGATTTCTTGTGAAATCTTATTCCTCTATGTTCAAATATTCACCAACTAGGGGTCAGACCAGGCAAGGACAAAGGAAAGGAGATGATCTTGGGAGATAGTTGATTATTATGCCACTTGGAACAATGTTTTGTAATTAAGTATAAATTATTACGAATTATTGTGAATTATATTGGAATATTGTAATAATAACCAAATGATATGCATGTGAATATTGGTTAAGGATTCATGTTCGAGTCTGTGATATGTGTATGGAATGGTTTTGTGGGGTTAAAAGAGAAGAAAAACCAAGAAAATGCATGAAAAATGGATAAAATAACATAAAAATACCTCATTCTTGCACAAATAAAATTCCATACAATTGGTTAAGTTCTAAGCTGAAACTTAGCAAGCTTATAGATCATATTTTTAGCTTTAAAATAAGTGGTATTTCATCAAATTTGGAGTTTTGTACAAAAAGTTATGCCTCTCTAAAGTTAGTTATAAATTCTGAAAAATTTAAAAATAACCATATAAATAGTACCAGTTTGCATGAATTTGAAGACAATTTGTTTAGAGATTATTTTTTCTCAGAAGATATTCCAAAGAGCTTCCATTGGAATTTAGAATCACTCAATTTTGACTTTTCTAAAATTAGTTACGAATTTTCAAGGTTTGGCCAATTTATAGGTTGCTGTGAATAGTAACCTGTGAGCAAAATTTTTCAAAGTCCATCTTTTTAAAACTTTTGGCCATCAAATGTGATTCCATTTACTTGGGTCTATAGCTACTTCTTCTCGAGTAATTATGTGACCTAAGAATCTCACTTCATTCAGCCAAAATTTACACTTACTGAGTTTGGTGTACAATTGCTTTTCTTTCAAGGTATTCAGAACAATCCACAAGTGTTGCTTGTAACACGTTTACTAGTGGTGACAGAAGTTTGAAGCTTTCTGGGGCTGGTAGGTTATTATAGAAGATCCATTCGAGACTTTTTCAGGATTACTCTCCTGCTGACCAAGCTCACTAGGAAGAATCAACCATTCGTGTGGGACGAAAAGTGTGAGGCCAGCTTCCAGAAGCTAAAGCAAAAGCTGACCTCTACTCCCATGCTGATTATTCCCGATCTTATGCTATTGTACGTAGTTTATACCAATGCAAGCAGGCAAGAATTAGGATGTGTGTTAATGCAGTAAGGCCGGGTGGTCGCCTACACCTCATGACAACTTAAAATGCATGAAGAGAATTACCCCACACATGACCTGGAGCTAGCAGCGATCGTTTATGCCTTGAAGATCTGAAGGCATTACTTGTATGGAGCAACTATTGAGTTGTATTGTGATAACAAAAGTCTCAAATACCTGCAAGAGTAGAAAGAATTGAACATTAGATAGAAGAGATAAATGGAGTTACTCAAAGACTATGACTAAGTACCATTCAGCGAAGGCTAATGTAGTATCAAACGTATTGAGCAGGAAAGTGGTACAAGTAGCATCACTAATGATCAAAGAATAGAAACTTATTGAAGGCATTAGGGATTAGAATCCCATCTGTCAGATATGGTTGATGATAGGAAAAGTTGAAGTGGTAAAAATAGAGGTACAATTGATGAAGCAAATAGAAGAAGCTCAGAAAAAGATCATTTAGCAGACATCTTTAAAGCTAAAGTATTAAAAAATGAGACTCGAGATTTTGAGATCTCTGTAGAAGGAATACCGAAGTACAAAGGAAGAGTATATGTTCCTTCTGTGATTGACATTAAAGAAACAATTCCAAAAGAGGCACACAAACGTAAGTACACTATGTATCCAAGCATGACAAAAATGTATCACAATATTAGAGAATTATTCTTGTGGCCTGGTATGAAAAGAGACATAACAGAATATGTGTCTAAGTGCCTCACCTGTCAAAAAATCAAGACGGAGCATCAGAAACCATTAGGACCTCTACCACTTTTGAGTATTCCTGAATGGAAATGAGACAGTATCTCCATAGATTTCATCATGGGATTACCTCACATGTCTTCGGAATATAACGTAATTCAGGTAATAGTTGACCAACTGACAAAATCAGCTCACTTTTTGGCAATAAGAAAGGAACGTCAACCAAAGAAACTTGCGAGGTTATATATTAAGAAGATTGTAAGATTACATGGAGTACCAAAAATGATCGTGTCTAACAGAGATCCTCAATTTCTCTCTAGATTTTGGAAAGCGTTACAACAAGTGATGGACACAAAGATGAGCTTTAGTATGGCCTATTATCCACAAATGGATGGGCAAATGGAGCAAACGATACAAACTCTAGAAGATATGCTAAGAGTATGTGTATTGGATTTTAAAGGAAACTGAGATGAGTATTTACTGTTAATTGAATTCGCTTATAACAATAGCTACCATTCTAGTATAGAGATAGCTCTGTATGAAGTATTATATGCCATAAGTGCAGATGAAAGAGAGCCTTTCTTATCATTCGCTTAGAGGTTCTCACTCAAAAATTTATCCAAGCTATGCAGTAATGCAAACTCGGGTCGTTTCTCTTTTGGGAGCCTTAGTTAGTTATCTAGGTTAGACTAAATGTTATGCAGAGTAATGAAAAAGGGGGGTTTTGGGTTTTTAACATTTAATGAAATGTGCCAAAACTAAATGCAATTAAATCAAATTTAAGTTGCTATGTTTTTGGATTTTTCTAAGATAGTAGTAATGTAGTGAAAATTAATGAAAGGTAATCTCTTGAAATGCCTTTGAAGCAATCATAGTTCAAAATAATTTTGGGAGTAAAAATCACCAAGTTTTCTAAAGGAAAAACCTTAAAGAACTCTTTAAGTCTAGGATCTCAATCAATGGCCACCCATCTCATAAGATCCTATTAAGCTCACTTAGTGTGTGTATTAAGATTAATTAATACACTTGGTTTAATGCAAGCCTAGATTAACTCAACAATCAAACAATACCATGCAAGAAAGAGAGTATCAAAAGAGTTGCATAGAAACATACATGTAACCACATATATTGAAGCTCAAATTCAACATTAACTAATCCAATACACAAGCTAATCATCCAGAATTGATTACAACCATAATCAAAATAGTTCAGCCCAAATTTACAAATCCTAAGACCTAGAAATTCATAAATAAAGAACTAGAACTATGGATGAAGCTAACTCCTCTTTGAAGCTCTTGGAACTCATGCTTCTTCCATCATATTCAAGAGTTGAGAGGCTTAGCTCATCATAGCTCTTGAATCAGCTCCAACTAGAGATTGTTCTTCAGCCATGACAGTAGCAGATGGAAGAAATGGAAATGGAGGATTAGGGTTTCTGAGGGAGAGATGAGAGAAGAAGATGATAGAAACGTAGGTGGAGGCTGAATAATGAGAGTCTGACCTCATCATACCCAAAATAGGGTTTCTAACCCGAAAATTGCGTGCATGGGTCAGTTTCTGGGGATGGGTAGGTCAAAATTTCCCAAAATGGTCGGGTCTGAGACTTGCTGATACGAGAGGTTCGCCGCGGCGAAACATGGCAGAGAGCCTTGCTTCAACAGATGATTTTCGCCGCGGTGAAGTCAAATGTGTGCCGCGGCAAACTTAGGCAGAGGATCCTTTCTTGCTTCTTGTGCCTTGAGTTCTTCAATTCTGGTCCTAATCTTTAGTGTCCTATAATAGAAAGCAACAAATTGAAGTATCAATTGTCCTAGAAATCAATTGAGTCTAATTAATAACCAATTATGACAATTTAATCCTCAAAATGACACTAACTTAAAGTAAGGACTCTTAATCTAAATTAAACACAATTATCATTAAAAAGGGCCAGAAAATATCACAAAATCATGGATAATGAAATGAAAAGATAATAATATCTTGAGCTCAATCAAATTCCCCTACACTTAGACCTTTGTACTCCTGGACAAAGCTCAAGAATAATTCAAAGTGATACTAGCACAAAGAGAAACACTACCATGCTTAAAGATAAAAGTAGAAGATTAGAAAGAAACTCTCACAGGGTTGACATCAGTAAACAAGGATATGCTAAGAAAATGAGCACAATGGATAATTAACTCAAAAGATTGATCAAGAAAGATCTAACTCACGGATAAGTGTTTCACTCTTAACTCACTTGTTTTAGGGTTATTTCACTCCAAGTCTACTAAATCCAATTTCTACCATAGGCTTGTAATAATTCTACCTCTCCACCACAGGAAGCAAACTTTGTAAATCAAGAGGACTTTTAAGGTTTAGAACTTGAATGAAGGCCAAGTGAAATGAGTGGGATGAGAATGAAAATGAAAATGAGTACAAGCATACAAATTATTAAGACAGAATTAATCTAAATAAAAGCAAGGGAAGAAGCTACTTAGTTTTTATTCCATAATTTTTATATCTTTATCCTTTCTTTTCTTTACTCTCTCTTTTTTTTTTCTTTCTTTCTTCTTTTTTTTTTTTTACTACCCCTTTTTGTTTTTTTTTCTACCCTTTTTTTTTTCAAATGAAGCAGCTTCTCTCTCTTTTTTTTTAATTACAAGATAATTGCATGCATGTACTCAAAATGAAGGCTCAAAGGGGTTCACAATAGTGAAATGATTGGGTTTGTGTTTGGGAAACGAGGGTTTAAAATCGAATGCCTCTATCATATTTACAAAAATTGATTCACTAAGCTTCGATTAAGAATTAAAACAAGTTCTAGAGAAATATGAAGTAAGTAGATTCACTCAATTTAATAACTTTAGGCCCAAAGATCCTTCCAACAAGGTTAAAATCTCAATTAACCAATCTCAAGGGTTAACAACCACATAGTCATGATTTCAAAGCATATCATCATTTACTATCTGTCAAAAACATGAGAATAACTAGCCTAAGTTCATCCCTCATTTAAAAGCATGGAAAATTTTCTAAAAGCACTAGTACAATTTGAACTTTTCTAATAATTTTAAAAGGGATGCAGGAGTATAAAGAATCTAAGCCAGGAAAAATTTCTGAAAACCAGTTGAAATTGCAAAGAATTAATTATTCGAATAATATATTTATTTATTTATTTTTTAAAGAAGGGTGATCGCCGCGGTGAACTATTGAGGTTGCCGTAGCGAACTGAGGCAGAGACGAAATCTGGGGAAAGGGCTGGCTTTCACCGCAGCGAAAGTATCCCGAGAGAAAATTAACGTGAAAGAAAGGGGGGATTCGCCACGGCGAAGGGTAATGTTGCCGCGACGAAGGGTGGCAGAAACAAAAAATCCTGTGCAATTTCAACTCTTCAGCAACTAAACTCAAAATATTCACAATTCAACCACTTTATAAGTTCAAAAACACCTCAAAATCAAATAGATGCATGGATGCATGAGAAATATTTGCTAGAATCCACAATAAGTCCCTCCCCTACACTTAAACACAACATTGTCCTCAAGGTGAGAATCAATGACAGCAAATACCAGAAATGAAGCAGGGGGAAAATAAAGCAAAGATCATAACAAACCAATTAAGAAACATCCATCTAAACAAGTTCAAGACTAAGGAGCACAATAAAGGTTCAGAAATATCCAGCCTCAGAACAAATGAAACAAAAGAAAATAACAGAAACACAAGAACTAAAACTACAGCTGCTGCCCAGGATCATAAGTTCGCCAGGGCGAAACATCATCGAGAGCAACACAAGAGACAACGAACCACTTCGCCACGGCGAAGACAGGGGTTGGCTGCGGCGAAGTGTCACAGACTAATACAGACAACACTCAAACATCAGAGAAACACAACAACAAACAATAGACGAGGCTGGATACTTCAAAAACTTTAAAATGCCTCAAAAAAGATCAGGAGGTGTTCAACAATTTCCATGATTAAGCAGTATATCACATACAAATTTTCTCAATCAATCTGAATCATATAATTCATTCCAAACACCAAATCATCAAGCACAAAATAAGATAGGACAGAGATCAAAACTTCCAGGGGGTCTTATTGAATTTAACAAATAACTACACTACTTTCCTACTGAAAAGGGTTTCTCCCCCACACTCATTCAACATACAATGCACAAAACATAGCAAGATTAATAATTAAGCAAAAGCATGTAAATGAGTGAAGGAAAGAAACGACCAGGGAGCTAAGGAGGCTTTTGGTTCTCATGGTAGAGCTTCAGTTGATGGCCATTAACTTTAAGCTTTGCTCCAGTTTCCTCATTAAGAAGCTCCACCATTCCAAAATGATGCACCTTTGTGACTGTGTAAGGCCCATCCCAGCGGGTATTGAACTTTCCTTGCTTAAAAGTGAATCTGGCCTTAAACACCAGTACCTTGTCTCCTACCTTGAAATTCTTCCTTAGGAGACCTTTATCGTGCACGAGTTTTGTCTTCTCCTTGTAAAGTTGAGAGCTCTCATAAGCCTCCAATCTCAACTCCTCTAACTCTTGCAGCTGCAACTTCCTCTCCATCCCAGAAGATTCCAAATTCATGTTACATTGTTTGACTGCCCAATATGCTTTATGCTCCAATTCTATAGGTAGGTGGCATGCTTTGCCAAAGACTAAGCGATAAGGAGACATTCCAATAGGTGACTTATAAGCAGTTCTATAGGCCCACAATGCTTCCTCTAATCTTAGGCTCCAATCTTTCTTGGATGGTTTGACTATCTTCTCCAGTACTTGTTTTACCTCTCGATTTGAAACTTCAGCTTGGCCATTGGTTTGGGGGTGATATGCAGTGGAGACTTTGTGGGTGACACCAAATTTAGAAAACAAGTTATCTACTACCTTATTACAAAAATGTGTACCTCTATCACTCACCACAGCCCTTGAAATCCTAAACCTACAGAAAATGTTGGACTTAAGAAACTTAGAAACCGCCTGGGCATCATCTTTCCTAGTAGGTACAACCTTTATCCATTTGGAAACGTAATCAACAGCTAGAAGAATGTATATAAAACCAAAGGACGGAGGAAATGGGCCCATGAAATCAATTCCCCAAACATCAAAAATTTCATAAAAAAGTAAAGGTTGTTGGGGCATTTAGTGTCTTTTACCTAACCCTTCAAAACATTGACATTTGTCACAGGACCGATAAAAGTCATAAGAATCTTTAAAAAGGGTTGGCCAATAAAAACAGAATCTAGAATTTTCCTAGATGTTCTCCTTGCACTGAAATGACCACCACAAACCATTGAATGGCAAGCTGCAATGATAGACTCAAACTCTTCACTAGGCACACACTTTCTTATAACTTGGTCACTACATATCCGCCATAAGTGAGGGGCATCCCAAATGTAGTGTCTCGATTCGCTTCGAAGTTTTTGTGCCTGAAATTTAGACATGAAAGGAGGGGTGAGTCCAGTTATAAGATAATTAACAATATGCGCATACCAAGGCTCTTTAACAGCTAAGGCACATAATACTGAATCAGGAAAGGAATCACAGGTGAGTTCAGAAGAGTCTACTCCCCGTGTATCATCAGGTAGCCTACTTAAGTGATCGGCTACATGGTTCTCAGCCCCTGCTCGATCCTTTATTTCAATGTCAAATTCCTGAAGAAGTAATGTCCACCTAATCAATCTTGGCTTCGATTGTGGTTTCTTAAGAAGATAGCGAACAGCTGCATGATCAGTGAAAACAGTCACATGAGAGTTTAACAAGTAAGGTCTAAACTTCTCTAAAGCAAAAACAACTGCAAATAGCTCTTTTTCTGTTGTTGTATAGTTGACTTGAGCTGCATCCAGTGTTTTCGAAGCATAGGCAATGACTCTTGAGAGCTTCTCCTCCCTCTGGCCTAACATAGCTCCTACAGCAAAATTAGAAGCGTCACATGAAATTTCAAAGGGCATGGTCCAGTTAGGTGCAACAAGAATAGGAGGAGAAATGAGTTTAGACTTCAAATCATCAAAAGCAACTCTACAAGAATCATCAAAATCAAATTTCACATCTTTTTGTAAAAGCTTTGAGAGAGGTAAAGCAATCTTGCTAAAATCTTTTATAAACCGCCTATAGAATCCCGCATGACCCAAAAATGATCTAATATCTTTAACACAAGCAGGATAAGGCAAAGAAGATATAACCTCAATCTTAGCTTTATCAACTTCAATTCCCTTTTTAGAAATCAAATGCCCTAGCACTATCCCTTCATTGACCATAAAATGACACTTTTCAAAGTTTAAAATCAAATTCTTTTCAATGCATCTTTTTAAAACTTTTTCAAGACTAGCAAGACAATCATCAAAAGAACCACCATAAACAGTAAAATCATCCATAAAGACTTCCATACATTCCTCTAAGAATTCACAGAATATAGCCATCATACAACGTTGGAAAGTCCCTGGAGCATTACATAACCCAAAAGGCATCCTACGATAGGCGAAGGTGCCAAAAGGGCATGTGAAAGTGGTTTTATCTTGGTCCTCCGGTGCAATAGGTACTTGAAAGTACCCAGAGAAACCATCTAGAAAACAGTAATGAGATTTGCCTGCAAGTCTCTCAAGCATCTGGTCTATGAAAGGAAGAGGGAAATGATCTTTCCGTGTGGCATCATTGAGTTTTCTATAATCTATGCACACACGCCAGGAATTCTGAACTCTCGTAGGAATAAGCTCATCCCTATCATTTCTAACCACAGTAACCCCACTCTTTTTAGGCACTACATGTATTGGACTAACCCACTCACTATCAGATATGGGATAGATGATCCCAGCACTTAGAAGTTTGGTAATTTCCTTCTTAACCACATCAAGAATCAGGGGGTTTAGTCTTCTCTGGGGTTGTCTCACTGATTTTGAACCTTCACTAAGCAAGATTCTATGTGTGCAAATGGCTGGACTAATTCCAGGAATGTCCGCTAAAGTCCACCCAATAGCCCTCTTATGCTCTCTCAATACAGTAAGGAGTCTTTCTTCCTCAACCTTAGACAGAGAGTTAGCTATAATGACAGGTAATCGCTCATCAGACTCTAGAAAAGCATATTTCACAGTAGGGGGTAGGGGTTTCAACTCAAGAGTAGGTGGTTGCACAATAGAGGGAATCAGTTTATGAAGTTCAAGAGAGAAAAGATTACTCCCCTTTCCTTCAACCAGTGAGAGTTCCTCAACCTTGCAGATAGCTCCTCTCCAAGCGTTGAACCAACTTCTAGTTGATCTACAGCAACTGCCTTAAAGGGAATCTCCTCCATGACTTCTTCCTCCATATCTGAAATAGCAACAGAAAACCTTTCCCCAAGGGAATTATCACTGACAATAGAGGAATCAAAGTCTACTTTGGAGTCAAGGGAGGAAACAGAAAATGCATGTGGAATGGAAAGCATACAATTAAACACAGTGCAATCGAGGCATGTAACTTTACCACCACATGAGCAAGAAGAAGGTGTAGAGTAAAGAGATGAAAAAGAAGAAATGGATTCATCCTCATCATTAGATTCATCAGTATAAATATCAGAATAGAAAGAGTCGTTTTTCAATTCAACTTCAGTGCATGCATCCTCAACAGCAATGTCTATCATGTTAACCCCCAAAAGTGAATAGTCCTCATAAGGATGTTTCATTGCTTCATACATGTTAAAAGAAACTTTATTATCACCCACCTCCATAGTTATGGTGCCCTCTTTCATGCTAATCATGGTATTAGCAGTCCTTAAGAAAGGTCGACCAAGGATGAGTGTAGCATCATTCACACGTTCAGAAGACATGTCAAGCACATAAAAATCAGCAGGAAACACCAATCCCTTAACTTGGACTAAAATATCTTCAATAATGCCCTCAGGATACCTAATAGTCCTATCAGCTAGTTGGAGCACAACAGTGGTAGACTTAAGAGTCTTGACTCCTAGAGAGGTGTATACGGACTTAGGCATGACATTAATGGCTGCACCTAGATCTAACAAGGCCCCCCTATAGTAACCTTTCCTATAGTGCAAGGGATAGTGAAAGATCCAGGGTCTTGACACTTTACAGGAATTTGGGGTTTAAACAAAGCAGACACATTAGAGGGTAATTGGACTCTTTCATTAGGTTTAAATCTCCTCTTTTGAGTACATAATTCTTTTAAGACCTTAGCATACTTAGGAATCTTTTTAATCAGGTCAAGCAAGGGTATATTCACTTCTACTTTCCTAAATGTCTCAAGCAACTCATGATCTTGCCTCTCCTTACCCTTTTTCACATTTTTCAAATAAGCATTAGGGAAAGGTAGTTCATTGATGTTTACCTCCTTACCTTCCTTGCTTGAGGCTCCATGATTGCTTGGCTCAGATTCCACAGTTGTCCCCTTGCCATCATGTTCTTTTGAGGCTTCTTTCAGCTTTAGCCTCTTCTCCTTGAAGCTTTCAGACTGCTTCTCTTTTGAATGTGCTTGTGGCACTCATCACACAAGATCTCCTCATCTATAACTTCATCCTCCTCTTCTCTGAATTTCACTTGCTTCCCACTCCTAAGGGTGATAGCATTCAAGCCCTTAGGATTGATAACCGTGTTGGAGGGGATTGTGCCACTGCTCCTTGCTTGTTGTTCACTCATGTTGTTGGACAACTGAGTTACATAGGAGTTAATGTTCTCAGATTTAGTCTCCCATTGCTCCATTCTCTTTTCCAAAGCACTAAATCTAGCATCATTCTTGGATGAGTCTTGTTGAATTAGTGAAGCTAAGGAGTTGAACTGAGTAGCGTTAGCAGCCCTTTCTTCCTTCATTAAAGCCATCATATTTTGTAGGAGTTGATTTGTTTCATCCTTAGGTGGGACCGCCAAGGCTTGAGACTGGTTTTGGAACTGGTTTGAAGATGGACCAGCTCCTCCACTCTTCTGAAATCTGTTTGGAGGTCTACTATCATCATTCCTCCAGCCCAATCGAGGGTTTGATTTCCATCCCTCGTTGTAAGTGTTAGAGTAGGGGTCCCACTTTTGATTTGGGCGGCCTTGGAAGACTGCAGACACTTCCTCATAGCGGCCTGGACAAACACTAGAAATATGCATGACTGATCCACATGTTTCACAACTAGGTGCTGTAATGTCCATAGGAGCGGATGGGCGATGCACACTCATATTCTTCAATTCAGCAGTGATCAAAGACAATTGAGATGTCACTTGGCTTCCCAAAGAATCTACTTTTGATTCCAAAGCGTCCATTCTTCTACTGTGCACCGAAGCAGCTCCCATCTCATGTACTCCTCTAGTATCTCTCACACCATGTTGTTGATGATTCAGGGCCATCTTCTTTATCAAATCCCAAGCCTCCTCAGCAGTGGAGTCTATCAAAGATCCTCCTGATGCAGCATCCAACATACCCTTCTCTTGGTTCTTCAACCCATCATAGAAGTACTGCACCAGTTGTTCATCCGGAATTTGATGATGTGGGCATCTTGAAAGTAGGTCTTGGAATCTATTCCAGTAATCATAAAGGGATTCATCGTAGTCTTGCTTGGCAGAATAAATCTCCTTCCTCATTGATGAAGTACGAGAAGCCGGAAAGTATTTCTCCAAAAATGCCTTCCTTAAGTTCCCCCAACTGTGGTATGCATCAGCTACATGTCTTGGAAGGCTCATGTACCATTCCCTAGCTTTGCCTTCCAAGGATAGATGAAAAACTTCCATAGCACTTGGTCCAATGATGCTCCCACAGGCTTCATACTCTGACAAATCATGGAAAGAGATTGCAGATAGAGGTATGGGTCTTCTCCTGTCAAGCCATGAAATTTAGGAAGAGAGTTAATCAATAAACCTTTAATCTCAAAGTTAACTTCAAAATTTGGACAAGCCGCAGTAAAAGGATCAAAATTTACATCAGAAGTTGTGGCTTCTCTAATTGTTCTTCTCCTAGGGTTTCCATTATTTTCTCCTACTCTCTCTTGTTCTCTATTCCCTCCATTGCCTCCATTGCCTCCATTCCTCACTTGGTTGGCATTGGGGTTAGGATGAGGTTGGTTTTGTGGTAATTCAGCCATTATCTCTTGGTCAGTAGGTTCACTCTCACTACTAGATAAGCTAGATTCCACAGAAATATTCTCTTGCTCAATCACCAACTCACTTGTCCCCTCAATTCTTTTCTCTCTTCTTATCTCTCTGAGTCTTCTCTCAATCTCAGGGTTATAGGGCACAAGTTTTGTTTTCCGTGGCATGCAAGATAAAAGTCACAAGAGAAAGAGCAAACAAAATTGACTTGCAGCACACAAAGTCAACTAAAAGCATGCAATGTGATGAATGCAAGTGTATGGTTAAGTATGCAAGTGTATGGATGAGTATGAGTATGTATGGGTGGGTATGAGTATGTATGCACAGATAAAGAAGCAAAGTGTAAGTTTTAAAACTTCCAGAAATGTTCGCCGCGACGAAATAAGATGTTGGCCGCGGTGAAAGTTGGCAGAGGAGACCAGATATCTGATTGCAGGGAGTTGGCCGCAGCGAAAACAGAGGTTGGCCGCGGCAAAAGTATCCCGAGAGAAATCCTTCAGTTTTTTTCAAAGAGTTGGCCGCGGCGAAAGTATCCCGAGAGGATTCCCTCAGTAATTCGAAAAGTTGGCCGCTGCGAAAGGGAATGTTGGCCGCGGCGAAAGTTGACAGAATGCTTATCAGATACTGGACTTCACTGATGCAACGTGAGAGATGCTGAAAATCAAGAAAATCAGTATATTTGTTTGTATTTCCAAAAATTTTGATGCTATGCAAGATGAAAACCTATACTATGAACAAATATGCAACTAAACTACCCTAAATGCTACCCAAAAAGATCAAAACTTCAATTGACAATCAAATAGCACAAGCTAACCTAGAGAACCAATTTCTTGGCTCCCCGGCAACGGCGCCACTTGAAAGAGAGCCTTTCTTATCGTTCGCTTAGAGGTTCTCACTCAAAAATTTATCCAAGCTATGCAGTAATGCAAACTCGGGTCGTTTCTCTTTTGGGAGCCTTAGTTAGTTATCTAGGTTAGACTAAATGTTATGCAGAGTAATGAAAAAGGGGGGTTTTGGGTTTTTAACATTTAATGAAATGTGCCAAAACTAAATGCAATTAAATCAAATCTAAGTTACTATGTTTTTGGATTTTTCTAAGATAGTAGTAATGTAGTGAAAATTAATGAAGGTAATCTCTTGAAAATGGCTTTGAAGCAATCATAGTTCAAAATAATTTTGGGAGTAAAAATCACCAAGTTTTCTAAAGGAAAAACCTTAAAGAACTCTTTAAGTCTAGGATCTCAATCAATGGCCACCCATCTCATAAGATCCTATTAAGCTCACTTAGTGTGTGTATTAAGATTAATTAATGCACTTGGTTTAATGCAAGCCTAGATTAACTCAACAATCAAACAATACCATGCAAGAAAGAGAGTATCAAAAGAGTTGCATAGAAACATACATGTAACCACATATATTGAAGCTCAAATTCAACATTAACTAATCCAATACACAAGATAATCATCCAGAATTGATTAAAACCATAATCAAAATAGTTCAGCCCAAATTTACAAATCCTAAGACCTAGAAATTCATAAATAAAGAACTAGAACTATGGATGAAGCTAACTCCCCTTTGAAGCTCTTGGAACTCATGCTTCTTCCATCATATTCAAGAGTTGAGAGGCTTAGCTCATCATAGCTCTTGAATCAGCTCCAACTAGAGATTGTTCTTCAGCCATGACAGTAGCAGATGGAAGAAATGGAAATGGAGGATTAGGGTTTCTGAGGGAGAGATGAGAGAAGAAGATGATAGAAACGTAGGTGGAGGCTGAATAATGAGAGTCTGACCTCATCATACCCAAAATAGGGTTTCTAACCCGAAAATTGCGTGCATGGGTCAGTTTCTGGGGATGGGTAGGTCAAAATTTTCCGAAATGGTCGGGTCTGAGACTTGCTGATATGAGAGGTTCGCCGCGGTGAAACATGGCAGAGAGCCTTGCTTCAACAGATGATTTTCGCCGTGGTGAACTTAGGCAGAGGATCCTTTCTTGCTTCTTGTGCCTTGAGTTCTTCAATTCTGGTCCCAATCTTTAGTGTCCTACAATAGAAAGCAACAAATTGAAGTATCAATTGTCCTAGAAATTAATTGAGTCCAATTAATAACCAATTATGACAATTTAATCCTCAAAATGACACTAATTTAAAGTAAGGACTCTTAATCTAAATTAAACACAATTATCATTAAAAAGGGCCAGAAAATATCACAAAATCATGGATAATGAAATGAAAAGATAATAATATCTTGAGCTCAATCAGCAGATCCCCACTATGTTGGATAGAGTTAGGGGAAAGAATGATCTATGGACTAGACATGGTGGAACAAATAATGCAGCAGATAAAGATGATTAGATAGAGACTACTTACAACCTAGAGTAGAAATAAGAGTTATGCCAATGTCCATCAAAAGCCTTTGGAATTCAAAGTTGGAGATCATATATTCTTAAAAGTATCTCCAATAACAAGGGTTGTAAGGTCATTGAAAGCATGGAAGCTAACACCCAAATTTATCAGTGTCACACCCTGATAATTTTATCCTAATTGATGAATGATTTGAGACTGACTAAGGTCAAATAGTATAGTAGACTGGTAGAGGATTCAGGCTATGAGGAAAAATCAGGATAGGGACATAACGGTCATTTTTGAAAAGATCGCTCAAGAAAGGGCAGTATTGGAAATAATGTCTGAAATTCCTAAAAATTCCCAGAAAATCATGAAAAATAGAAAGGAGGGTATAGAATAACGTTTGAGGCTTAGAAGGTGAATATAGGATTAAAAATAATTTATTAGGGAACTATTTGTAATTATTGGAATTTTTGGTTAATTAAGGAAAATTAGCCAATTTCCATTATTTAAAATATATGGAGGCCTCAAAAATTCAAGGAAAAATAGGGATAAATTATGTGACATATTATCCTAATTTATAAAATTACTTCCCACCTTTGGATGTATAGAGATTAGCTTAAAGAATATTTATTACCGAATTATTATCGATAGAATATTGATTTTTGACGGAATAAAATTTAGAAAATTATAGAGGTAAAACTTGAGAAAAATTATGGAATATCCTTGGAATGAGGGGAATTTAAGGAGGTGTTGAAATAAAAATTTTGTGACAGTAAATTAGACAGGATTGTTGAAAATCGGACCGAAAATACACAAATAATCAGTGGATTGCACTGAATATTGGATGAGTCATTTTTCTTCCAATATTTAGAGTAATATTTCAGCCAAAAATAGGGGGAGGACAAAGTTGGAATTTTCCAAATTGTTCAAGGGCATAAAGGGAAATAAGAGACAAAACATTAAAATAATATTTTATTACCACATGAAAATCACATGGTGACTAGGTGTCCATCCATGTGTCAATTTCTTGTGTTGTGTGCTCTAGGATTTGTCCATGTGTAAAGTGGAAAAAATGAACGGCCGAGATCGCATCTTTTTCCCGAAGGGCATTCTTGGAATTTTGAAAAATCAAAGCCTATAAATACCCCCCTCATGAACATTTCGGCCAAGATGGTTGCTTGGTGAGGGAATGTTATGTTCTTGAGTTCTAGGAGAGAGAAAGGAAGAAAGAAGAGAGAGAAAGGGAGAAAGCAAAGTTAGACACCTCTAATCGTCGATTAAGGGCTAATTAAGGTATGTTTACCTCCCTAAGTGTTAATTATTTTTAGTTAATTATTTATTTGAGGAAGATTAGGATTAATTACCTTGATTAATTATGGTTTAGTGATAGCTAAGATTAATCATGTTATTTGATTAAAGATTAGTAAGTAATTAAGGTTAGCTACCCTGATTAATTAGTAATTAGTGATTAGTTATGCTAATTGAAGGATGATTAATTATGATTAATCATGTTGATTAAGGAATGATTAAATGTTAATCATGTTGATTAGAGAATAATTAATGGTTAATCCATAAGGGATTAGTGACTTAATCTTAGAGGATTATGTTGTACTAATGACTATGTGACTTGAGGACCTTAATTAAATATTGGATTAAGGATTAAGGGTTAGTGATTAACCAAGAAAGCATGATTAATCATGGATTAAGGAAGAATTCCAAGACCTTAACTGAGGATTAAAGCTTGGTCAAACCAAAGTCAAAGGATTAGGAAAGGTATACAGAAGTTATAAATTGAAAGGCACAAGGGTTGTATTATATTGAGAAATAATTGTATACTGGATATGGAATTTACCATACCCTTACTGTATGGTTGATAGGCAATTTTTGGAAACCTAGGAGGATCTCAAGCAAGGAAAACAAGGAGGAAACAGTAAGCGTGGAACCGAGGTAGCGTGAACTTGCAATTATTTTGTTGACCTGCATTTAGTGTTTCTGCTATGTGTGTTTATGTGCCATGAGAATGTTTATGTACAGATGATGTGAACTCCTTACAATGTATGCCTTGGCTCTTGCATGATTGAGTTTTGGCTAGAATGATTATATACTCCATGATATGATGACATGGATACAGAATAGTTATGGCATGGCATAAAGACTAACAATGTTATTTTACTGCATGTAGCATGACATCTTATGCATGTTGACCTGATGGTTGTATGTTCAATGCTACTGGGATTTCTATGAAATCTCATTCCTCTTACAACATGATATCCTAGGTGCCACTACTTCCAAGGAGAAGGGAAAAGAAGTAATCATGGCTTGAGGAAATTATGATCTACGTATTGTATTATATGGTTTTAAACCTTTCTTTTCCAAGCCATGTAAGCATATTCTGATCATGAACGCATAATATGATACCCTTTTTGGATGTATATTAATGGTAGAGTACCTTTATATGCGATTATGGTATGCTTATAGTGAAAAACGAAATGGTGCTAGAATTAGTGAAAAAGGGGGATAAAAATGGTCTAAATTTGACCAAACTTTGACCAATTAAGACCCTAGTCAAATGGTTGACTTTTTCCCTAAAATTTGGGATGCAAATAGATCTTATTTTTCCATTTAAAATGAGTGGTAAAGCATCACAATCAGAGCTCTGTGTAAGAAGTTATGCCTTTCCGAAGTTAGGCAAAAATCCTGAAAAATAGAAAAATGACCAAATGAACAGTACTTTTTGAAATTAAAATCGGATGCGTTTCTGATTAAAGAGGAACCTGAGGTCATAATTCCTTGATAGATGATGTTAAGAGCTTCGAGTGAGACTTAGAAGGACCTTGTTTTGATTTTTCTAGAATTAGTTATGATTTTCCAAAGTTATGCCAAGTTTAAGGTTACAGTGAATAGTAATGCGGGAAAAGAAATTTTTAAACTCAGATTATTCAACCCGGTAACCTGAGATTGCGCTTCTGATTATCTTAACTTGGCATAATATAAGGTCGCAAACGTAAGGTGTTATAATTAGACCCTTCCAAATTCTCTCAAGGATAGGACCAATAGCTTATAAATTGGCCCTACCCCCTAATCTCAGTCAGATACATGACGTCTTCCATGTTTCTTAGTTAAAGAAGTATGAACTAGATCCCTCTCACATTCTGAAATATGAAGATATTGCGCTGTAAGATAACTTAACGTTTAAGATAAAATTGTCCAGGATCGTAAATTGACAGATTAAGGAACTGTGAAATAAGATCATTATGATAGTCAAGGTGATCTGAAAAGGTTTAACAAAAAAGAAGCAACTTAGAAGAAGGAAGATGACATAAAGAACAGTTATCCAGAGCTCTTCAGATAAGGTATATTTTGGTACTTCTAGGCTCAAAAGTCAGGATGTTACAATTTACACTGATCGTACCTTGGATCATTTCAGGTAACTTACTTGCCTCTTCCTTATTGAGGGCGAACAACCTACTGTGAGTGACGAGAGCCTTTTGTCGTTTGCCTTGGGGTTCTGAATCAAAAATAAATCCAAGCTATATAGTATAGTGCAAACTCAGGTTGTTTCACTTTTGGGAGCCTTTATTAATTACCTAAGCTAGACTAAATGCCATGCAATGCAATGAAATGGGGTTTTGGGTTTTTAACATTTAATGAAGTGTGCCAAAATTGAATGCAATGAAAAAAAACCTAAGATACTATATTTTTGGTGTTTTAAGATAATAATGATGGAATGGAAATGATTGATAGGAAATCTCTTGAAAATGGTTTTGATGGCAATCATAGTTCACTTAAACATTGAGAGTTTCACAAATCCATTAGGTTTTCTTAATAAGAACCTCAATAACTAATTGAGTCCAAAGCTTACATTAATGAACTCATCAATGAAAACTTTGTTTAGCTTCCCTAATGTGTAATTTTGAAATGATCATGCAATTGGCTCAATGTAGCACACAATCAACTCAGTACCGAAACATAACCATGCAAGATAGGAGAGAATCATGAGAGTTACAATAAGCATATATGCAACTACATATATTAAAGCACAAAATTCAACATCAATCAATCCAAATTACAAATGTTAATCATTAACCAATGATTACAGTAATAATCCCAAGTTCTTAACTAACAATTTACAACTCTTAGACCTAGAAAGCCATAAATCATAGCTAAAAATTGAAAACTGAAACTAAACTCCCCTTTGAAGTCTAGAAACTCATGCCATACCACTATTCTTCAAGAGTTGATAAACCCTAGCCCTCCATAGCTTCAAGAAAAACTCTAACCAAAGTGAATCTATCAACCATGGCAGCTGGGAGTGGAAGGAAATAAGATGAAATGAAGAAAAGGTGAAGGAAATGGATGAGGAAGAAGATGGAGGTGGAGAGGCAAGAGGATGGGAGAATAGAGGTATTGTAGATGATAGAATGGAGTTCTCCCCCGAAAATAGGGTTTTTAAGGGTTTAAAGGGTCCATATGGGTCGGATCATATGATTAGAGCCTCCATTTTCACGTTCTAATCCGGATCCGGCGTTACTGATACGAGTCTTTCATCGCGGCGAAGCATTCCCGAGAGGAGCTCTGCCTATCTTGTGATTTTACGCGGCGAAGCTGTAAGTTGGCCGCGGCGAACTCTGCCCGAGACATTACTGGTAAGATTTCAATTTGGCGCCGCGGCGAACTGTGTTAGTGCTGATACTCTGATCTTGTGTTGTGTCATCCTTTGGTCTTTGATCTTGGCTCCAATTCTCAAGTGTCCTACAATAAAAAGCAACAATTTGAAGCATCAATTGTCCTAGAAATCAACTGAATACAATTAATAACCAATTATGACAATTTTACCCTCAAAAAGACACTAACTCAAAGTAAGGACTCTTAATCTAAATTAAGCACAATTATCATCAAAAGGAGCCAAAATCTATGATAAATACCCTTAAAATGATATGAAATAACATAGAACAATTGGGTTTAATCAGTGAGCCTGGGGCCTCAAACTGTCTACATTTTGTGGGAACTCCCCAATAAAGTATCCTAGGTTCTCGTATTTGAACCACACATATTAACCTATCAAGCATGGCTAGTCTATGTGTTTCTTACCATAAATTTCATATTCCTTTCCTTGGCGGCTATTGTCAAACCCTCCTCACCTTGTTCCTCCTCCTCGTCTCAACCTCCTTGAAAAACAAGGCCTCCTCCTCTTCCTATTACCACTATAGGAAGTTCCTTTTTGACCTGACCTCTGTAACATCCTGAATTTTGGGCGTAGAAGTACTAGAATTAGCTTGAAATGGATAGGCTACCAGACCCCTTATAGCAGGAGTCCCAGGAGTTCCCTGAAATGATAGAAGGATTCTCAGGGACTAAACTGCAAGGCAAAAGTTTTCTAGGGTTGAGAAAAGAGGAAGCTAGAGACTTGGATAAAGTCTTAAGGCCTAGGAATGAGAAATGGAGATGAATATTGGCCAGAGGTTATGCTAGAGGCCTCAATGAGATGAATTATGAGGTTAAGCCAAACCAGAGCAAAATCATAATTTTGTAAAGTTTTGGGCTGGTGAGGGCAAAAATGAAAATCATGCCTGAAAATCCTAAAAAATCCTAAAAAATACAAAATGGTATGTTAAGACTTGTATGTGAAGTTTAGGGTCTAGTATAATGAGTTGAGGTAATTAAGGGTGAAAGGTTATGCTAGGAACCTCAATAAGAGGATTCTTGAGGCTAAACCCGAACAAGGACCTAAAACACAAATTTTCCTAGTTTCAGGCCAAAAAGGGTAGAGATGGAAAGTAGGCATGAATACTTCAGAAAAATAGGAATGAGGTCCAGAGGCTCATATGAGACTAAAAATGATGAAAATGCCCCTAGAAGGAATTTATGGAATTCTCAAGGTTTTGACTAATTTTGAATATAAGCAGAAATTAAATTATTTAAAATACAGGGAGGCCTGAAACAATTGGACAAAATAGGGGAAAATACTTGAGAAATTATTATAGGTTTTAAAAATAATTCCATCCCCAGAAAGTGAAGAGACCAGCTTTAATAGAATTTAAAGGCTATTTATACGCTATCCGGAAAAAGTCAAAGTAAACTGTTTAGAGGTTGACTTTTAACTTAAGAAAAATCAAAGAAATTCCCCATGATGAATAAACAGTATTGGTACCTAAAGACAGATTCTCAGAGTCACGGACTGGTAGATAGAATTTGGTCAAGTTTACTCCGAAATAAATATTATTAATTGTCTTAATGGAAGAATAGAGGAAAAGCATCACTTTCTCTTTAGGCATGTTATAAAATGCTATGTGGACTTATTTGAGGTGATAAAATAGAGTCAAAACATATCCCAATGATCCTGGGTAAGTCAAGACCTGAAAAAGTATCGATACGGTATAGAATGACAAGATAGTGGAGGAATACCTAGGGGCTACATTTTAATGCCAAAAATGATGAAGGGACATGAAAGAGATAAGTGTAAAGTTAGATGAAAGACATGTGTAGGGTTGGATGCAAGACGTGTACAGTCGGATGCAAGAGACGTGTACGATTGGATTAAAGACATGTGGCTTGATAATGTATGCAAGATGACGTAAGCATGATGTCATGAGGACACATATCATCACAAGACAAGAGGCAAAATGGACAGTCAAGATCAAGCCACTTATTTACATGATCAAGGGCCAAGATTCAATCTTGTTTTCTATAAATACCCCTTTCCTCCCCTCATTTTCATCCAAGACTCAAGAAATAATGGGAAAACTCTAGCAAAATGGATTCTAGAGAGAGAAATAAGAAGGGAAGAGAAAGACCAAGTGATCCTATGTAAGATCAAGCTCTAAAACAAGGTATGTTCATGGTTTTTGATGTAGTTTTCACTACCTTTGTTATTATTAAGTTTGGTCATGGATTTTAATGGTTTTTGGAAGCTTGAAACCCTGGGGGGTATGCTACATGAAATTTTTAAGTATGGGGGGATGAAATTGATGTTAGAATAATGTTTAAAGGCTTGAAAGGAACAAGAATCAAGTGGTTTTATGCTGAAGTTGGTTGAATTTTATGATTGTGTAACTTAAGGAAACATTTTGGTCAGGCTGAGTTCTATACCTTAGGATTGGATTTTGATGATTTTGATGCTTCTAATGGATTTAGAATGAAAAATTGTGTGGGTTAAAGATGAGAAAACAAGTTTGGAAGCATTAGAATTGAAAATAGAAATTTTAGACCCTACAGGCAAACCATTTGGCCAAGGTAAGAAATAGGGGAAGGAGTTAGATTTTGATAAAATCTAAGCTCATATTTGGATTCCTCATGAACAATTGAGTAGAAAATGACTAAGAGAATGATTTTAAAGGCTATAGAAAAGAAAATAAAAATTAAGGTTAAAGAGGAACCAATTTAAGAGTTAAGATGGTTAATGCTTTTTTATGGTCTTAATGGATTTCCTATTAATGTGTATTGTGAAATTAGGGCCATGAGACACTAAGAAAGAGGAATGGTAAGGTTTTTCAAGCAATCATGGTGGTTGGAAAGTAAAGAGAGCAAGAAGAAAAGCTTAAAGGTTACAAGGTAGTGAACTTAACTTTCTTGTGTGCTTGATGTGTATGATGTGAATCTTTTGTGTGTTCATGTGTATTATGTGATTTGATGATGTTATGAGATGTTAATGCTAGTATGATGCTCTGTTTCTTTGATGTTTTCCATGTCTATGCATGTTAATATGAAATATTGAGCATGAGAATATGTGGTATGTAAGCATGAGTTATATCAAGTAAGCATATCATCCACTTGCATCCATCTTGCATGCATAATGGTAATGTTTACTAATAGGATTATCCTAAATCTCAATCTCCCTTAACTAATCCTAATAGGTAATAATGATCAAGCAAAGGATACATGAAGTGGAAGTAGGGAAAAGAGGAAAAGAATTTAAGAATATATTGTATTACATTGTATAATGTATATAACAATGTATGTTATAGAAGCAACACTAATGGTATGTGATGATAAATGACGATGATGATAATGATGATAACGGTATGTATGGTTGCCTATAATGCTGCATGGGAATAGTTTATGGGTCGATAGAATAAGATTATGTATGGAAATAATTAATTATGATTTATTAATACAAGTTAAGGGGATAAACTATCCCTAAATGAGTAATGCACTTAAGACAGAGTGGAAGTAAAGCAAATAATTGAATCTGCCCATGTAAACTGGTATGATTAAAATAAACATCCTAAGCTTTAAAGTAAGTGGCAGATCACTTAAAATAGATGTGTGTTCTGAGAGTTACGCTCGATCAAAATTAAGGTAGAGAATCTTGAAAGTACAGTTTTTATTGAATGAACAGTAAATTTTATGTAATAACTGTACGAATTGACAAGGTTGAGTCTAGTTTTATATTTTTTTCCTATAGAGAATAGAAAGAGATTCAAATAAAATTTTGAACCACCTCAATATGATTTTTCTATAATTAGTTATGATTTTTCAAATATGGACTAAAAATCTGGATTTTTCCAAGTAAACAGTAACCTGAGTAATCAATTATAAATTTTCAATCTATAGGCTCGTTTCATGATTTGGTTGAACTATAATACTTTTAAATGTATACTAAAAGTGGTTTAATGAAGGACATGACAACCTTGCAGCAGGTTTATTGACTCTCAGGGTTGTCCTAGCCAAATCATGATGGTTTTAGTTGTTCTCCATGATCTAGCAGACTTCTACTACCTTATTGAGCACCTCTAGCTATTGTGGGGCTACCTTCTCTTTCAACTTGGGTCTCAAACCATTACCATTTCTCAGTAAACTAGCATTCATCATTTATATGCTGAAGATATGTAGAGTAACAAGACAACTGATGTATCTGGCTAACTACTTATCAAAATTGGCCGCTTGCTTTATGGTAAGGAACTCAACTTCTTTCTCATCCCTCACAGATCAGTAAAAGTATTTTAGGAAAAACTACTCCTTAAATACTTACCAATTGACTGGGTTCTCATGGGCCTGGAGGACTAGCTCTGTGTTCCTCCACCATTGATCTGCTTCCCCCTCCAGCTTATATATGGCCATCTAGGCCTTTTTTTGCGACGAGGACTCGAGGATTTTAAAAATCTTTTCTAGCTGAGTTATCTAGTTATCAGCTACTTGTACATCTAGAGTTCCCTAAAAAGATGGGGGATGATGCTTGACAAAATGTACTATCTATTGCTACAAACTATCAGGCTCTACAGCGGGTTGTGCTTGTTCAATAGTCCCTGCTTGAGGTTGCTGGGGTTGTTAGACTGGTTGGGGTCGTCCCGGCTATTCCTTGCCCAGGTGTTGTAACTGTGCTATTGCTGTCGTTACTACTGTAGCTACAGTAGCATCTTGATCCTTGTGCAGCTTGTATCTCTTGCATAGTCTATTGTTGTTCCTCTAGTCTCTTCATTATTGTTTGAATAGGGTCAACAGGAGGTCTATCAGATGCTTCCCTTGCACAGGCTCCAATCTTGTTCTTGCCATTTTACTTTATCTTCTTTAGGTACAAAAAGGAACATGTGTAACACCTCCTTTAACACCCCATTATATGTCAATCGAAACCACTATAACATGTTTCCCAACATTTTCGAGTGAAAAATTTCTATTCCAAAATTTTCCTCGCTAGTCTGTCTGTACACTATTCATCTGAATTTAGGTTAATTTTTCTTTAAAAAAATCAAAATGAGGTGGTTCTAATTTTCTATTGAAGCTTGCTGAGAGTTCTTTAGAGGAAAAATATTCATTGGACTCATTCCATCTAGAACAGCACAGAAAATTCAACAAAGTGCACTGTTCATATGGTCAATTTTTGAATTTCTAGTATTTTAGCCCAAATTTGAAAGGCCATAACTCTTAGAAGAAAACTCTAAATTTGATGGTTTACCACTTGTTTTAAAGGTAAAATGAGATCTAAATGCCCATAAAATCTCAGGCCTAGATTCCATCAATTGCTTATTATTTTGTGTGTCACAAGTTTAACCTCATTTAGGGTATTTTTATCCCTTATTCTCCATCATCTTGAATTTTATTTTCTTTTTCCTTTTTCCATACCAATTGGACATTCTAACCACTTAATGTTTCAACATTAGTCATGTCATAAAGATATAATTTACATTATATCATCATCCATGCTCCATTACAACTAAAATTTTCCTCGCTAGTCTGTCTATACACTATTCATCTGAATTTAGGTTAATTTTTCTTTAAAAAAATCAAAATGAGGTGGTTCTAATTTTCTATTGAAGCTTGCTGAGAGTTCTTTAGAGGAAAAATATTCATTGGACTCATTCCATCTAGAACAGCACAGAAAATCAACAAAGTGCACTGTTCATATGGTCAATTTTTGAATTTCTAGTATTTTAGCCCAAATTTAAAAGGCCATAACTCTTAGAAGAAAACTCTAAATTTGATTGTTTACCACTTGTTTTAAAGGTAAAATGAGATCTAAATGCCCATAAAATCTCAGGCCTAGATTCATCCATTTGCTTATTATTTATGTGTCACAAGTTTAACCTCATTTAGGGTATTTTTATCCCTTATTCTCCATCATCTTGAATTTTATTTTCTTTTTCCTTTTTCCATACCAATTGGACATTCTAACCACTTAATGTTTCAACATTAGGTCATGTCATAAAGATATAATTTACATTATATCATCATCCATGCTCCATTACAACTCAACATGAAGTTTACTAAAGCTTTACATAACTTTTCAAAATCATGACTTCCATAATGCTCCTTCATCCCAATACCATTTCCTTGCCCTTGCCATTAGATGAACCATCCCTATTTGGTACATAAATTAACATAGGAGGAATGAGATTTCAAAACAATCTCAGTAGCAATTGAACTATAATTATCATGTAAATTAAGCAAGCCACAATGTGACATGTTATAAACTTCAAGATATCCTCAAGCCACATAAAATCATGCTCAATATCATGCTAGGAGAGGAGCACCAACACTTCCACAATAACATAATTCAATGCATTTGGCCAAAGCATAAACCAAAGTCATCCAATCAACCAAGATCACAACACAATTCCTCAATCCAAGCAAATAACATAATCACATTAAACAAGCAAGATAAACAATCAAATTATAATTCAATGCTACCTTTATCACTTGGTAATTTTGGCCTCCTCAAGGGGTTATGATTCTCCTTAATTCCTCCTTACAAAACCTATTGATTCAAGCATAAACACAAGCTACATTAACCACTAATAACTTAAACACAACACTTTAATTTAAACTTAACATTCCTCTCCTTTTCTTTTGATTTTTACAATATTATTCCTTCTTTAGAATCATTGATCTCTTGGCCTAATCCTACACAATTTTTCATGGGGACTCTAAATATTTAATTATTTTTTCAAAAATCAAACTCCTTCCCCATTAAATCATATTGGCCGAATATGGGGTTTCAAACTTCCAAAAATTCTAATTTTTATTTCAATGATTTTACACACTTCCCTTTAGCATATCCCCACACAAAAACACATTTTAAACCCATTGGAATCATCCAATCAATGCAAAATAATTTCCTCTAGCATATACTACTACCCTTGGTCAAAATGAACATGTAGGACCCTAACTGGATTTTCTTCCAAAAACCACTCTATACACCACACTTACACAACCTTATTTTACTTGATATTTGAGGTTTCTATCCTCCCCTAAATGTCACATGTTCAAACTGAAATGGACAGCAATTTTTCTTAATTTTTCAAGCCAAAAACCCTAACTAAACTAGCTTGAAACTTATGGATAAGGAGGCTTAAACATACCTTGATGTTTTCTTAATAGAAAATGAATGATTCCTGGCCTAAATACCTCAAAATTTTTAGTCTCCTTGTTCTAAAATGAAAGTGGCAGCACTTTCACCTCTTTTTCCAATTTTCTAACTTTTTTCTTGTATTTTAGGGAGCGGTATTTATAGACCAACCAGCCAGCCCCTCTCCCCTGATTTTAGATGCACAAAATGCTAGAAATTAAGGTGAGTTGGCAACCATCAAATGCATCATAACTTCAGGTTTAACCAACTGTCCATACACTAGAATTTTCCAACATTTATCCACTAATTTTGGATTTATTTTAATTAAAAATAGTAGGGTCCAGAACCTGCACGAAATATGGGCCCCACACATGGCTTAGTATGGCCTAAAAAGATGGCCCACAAGCCAAATCAAAATCCCAAACCATTTCGACACTTTATCGGTTACTATTCATTAGTAATATTCATAATTTTTTAGTCCTCCAAAAATTCATTTCTCTTTGTGATAATTCAGATTTTAATATGAGAACATGATCTGAAAATTTTCAGAATTTTTTACCATCTCTAGATATTTGTTTTGAATTTTCTCCGATTAGGCCTCTATCTTTGTCACTGCGAGAAAATAAATTCTCTAAAATTAATTCCTGAGCTTCCAAGGCCTAAAACTAATTTTATAAATTCAAGAAAATATTTAGATGATTTTTTCATTTTTTTCCAGAATTATTGAGCCATCTAACTACTTAAATAATAATTATTTTTTTCTGATTTTTCAATATTTTCCTGAAAAACCTCTGTTTTCGGGAAATTCCATAATAATTAATTTTCATAATAATTCCACCTTTCAGGCCTCAACTGAGATTCCAAATCTTCTAATTTGTATTTTTCCTATTTTTGAAGAATTTTCTAGAATTTTTTTGAAATGTTTTTGTTTTGCCCTTCCTAGACTGATAATTACAAAAATGCTAGCCCAGACCTTATTAGGGTTTCACCTTAAAAGTTGTTTCGTCTCCCGTGTAGCTTCTACATTGACCCTCATCTAAATTTTGAATTTCCTATGTCTAGGTGAAATTTCTTTGGATGTGATAATTCCTTCTTCTTTTAAATAAATTTTGTCCTTGAAATTTAGAAACATACCTTATTTAAATAGCTCTGGATATCTAGCCTTCATGTCGTCTTCCTTCTCCCATATGACTTCTTCCTGAGTTAGATCCCTCTAGATGACTTTAACTTTTGAAATAGCCTTATTTCGCAGCTGCTTGATCTACCGATCTATCACTCTTACCAGCTTCACCTCGAAGATAAGGTTATCTGGCAGCTCTATGTCCTCGTATTTTAGGACATGAGAGGATCCAGCTAGTACATTTTTAGTTCAGAGACATGAAACATGATGAATTTGGCTTAGATTAGGGGGTAGGGCCATTTTGTAAGCTACCAAGCTGACTCTTGATAAGATTTGTAAGGGTCTGATGAACTTAGGCGTCAATTTACATGCTTTGATTGACCTTCCTATGCTAGTAGTTGGAGAAACTTTAAGAAAAACATGGTTTCCAACTTCAAACTCTAGAGGCTTTCTTCGTGTATTGGCATAGCTCTTTTGCCTACTATGCACCATAAGTAGCCTTTGCCGAATAATTTTAACTTGTTGTGAGGTTTGTTCTACCAAGTTAGGGCCAAACATCTTCCTTTCTCCTAATTTGGTTCAACACAATGAGGATCTACATTTCCTCTCATACAAAGCTTCATTAGGAGCCATCCAGATACTGGAATGGTAACTGTTGTTATAGATGATCTCTACTAGTAGCAAGTACTTATCCCAGCTCCCTTTGAAATCTAGGGCACAAGCTCTTAGCATATCCTCTAATGTTTGAATCGTACATTCTATCTATTTGTCAGTTTAAGGATGATAAGCCGTTCTGAAACTTAGCTTAGTGCCCATGACTTCTTATAGAATTTTCCAAAATTTAGAGAGAAACTATGGGTCCTTGTCAGATACGATCATCTCGGGTACTCCGTGTAACCACACAATTTCTTTGATATAAATTCCTGCTAACTTCTCTAGTTATTACTCTTTCTTGGTGGCCAATAAATAAGCTGACTTTGTTACGTGATCCACTATTATCCAAATCGCATTGAAACCTGATAGTCATCCCAATCCTTGAGCATCAAATCATCAATCCATGCCATTCCTCTTAACACATATCTCTACAATAGATGGTTGAGTTTTTAGTCATGTTCCTCAGTTCCTACAGGTATTTGAGGATCTTATAGTCACAATATAGTTTGATGGTTGCCCTGTACAGATAGTGCCTCCAGATCTTCAAGGCATATACAATTGCTGCCAACTCAAGGTCGTGTGTGGGATAACTCTCCTCATAAGTCTTTAGCTGTCATGAGGCATAAGCAACCACTCAACACTACTACATTAGCACACATCCCAATCCTTGCTTACTCGCATTTGTATACACCACATTTGGCACCATAGGATCGGGGATTATCAGCATGGGAGTCGAGGTCAATTTTTGCTTTAACTCCTGAAAGCTAGCCTCACACTTAGCATTCCAATCGAACAATTGATTCTTCGATGTGAGCTTGGTCGGCGGTAGGGCAATCCAAGAAAAATCCCATATGAACCTCCTATAGTACTCTGCCAGTCCCAGAAAGCTTTTCACCTCGATTATCGTCTTGGGTCGTTCCCAATTCAACATGGCTTCTATCTTACTTAGGTCCACCGCTACTCCATCTCGGGTAATTACACGACCCAAGAACTTTACTTCCTTTAGCCAGAACTCACATTTGCTCGATTTAGTATACAGTTGCTTTGCCCACAACATGCCTAATACAATCTACAGATGCTATTCATGTTCCTTTGGTGATTTGGAATACACTAGGATGTCATTAATGAATACCACTACAAACTGATCCAGATATGGCTGGAAGATTCTATTAATGTAATCCATGAATATAGCAAGTGCGTTTGTCAATCCAAATGGCATCACCAAAAATTTGTAATACCCATACCTTATTCGAAAGGTAGTTTTTTAGGATATCTTCTGCCTTAATCCTCAACTGATGGCACCCTAACCATGAATTAATCTTCAAGAATACAATGATTCCTGCTAACTGATCTAGCAAATCATCGATCTGTGGTGACGGACACTTATTCTTGATTGTCAGTTTATTCAGGTCACGGTAGTCTGTGCATAATCTTAGGCTATCCTCCTTCTTTTTCACAAACAATACTGGTGCACCACCGAGATATGCTAGGGTATATTAACCCTTTCTCCAGAAGCTCCTCTAGCTCCTTCTTTAGTTCTGCCATCTCATTTGGAGCCATTCGATACGGAGTCTTTGAAATTGAGTTCATTACAAGCACCAGATCAATAGCAAATTCAATCTCCCTTTCAGGGGGCAATCCACTAATCTCCATCAAAAATACCTCAGGGAATTCCTAAACCACCAAGATATTCAAAATTTCTTCTTCTGTTTCTACTTTCACTGAGAAGAACACTATAGAACCCTGCAACCCTGTCTCAACCACCTATTCGCTTGAGCCGCTGAAATCACGTTCAATTTCACTTCTGTCGTGGGGGTTAACTCTTAGGTAGGAAGGATCAGTGTTTTATTTTTACAGTCAAAGAGGACATTTTGGGAGGACAACCAGTTTAATCTAAGGACAATATCAATATCATAGAAAGGCGTGCATATTAGGTCTAACGTAGTGCAACAGTGGGCATACTAGACAATACAGTTTAAAGAAATAGTAGAAGTTAAAATTTTTATTCCAGTGGGAGTGAAAACATATAAATCATACAGTAATGTGTCGATAACAAAACCTAAGCGCCTAACGCAATCATATGATATAAACGAGTAGTTGGCACCCAAGTCAAACAAAGCATCCACAAGGTAGCCATTCATAGTAATTGTACCTTAGATCATCTCGGGCAACTTAGAGCCTCTTTTTGATTAAGGGCAAATACCCTACCCTGAGCCTGAGGTCTCCCTATGCTGTCAGCACCTTGTGGGCACTCCCTAGCAAAGTGTCTGGGTTATCCACATCTGAAGCACACACTTTGACCCATCATGCACAGCCTATCTCCATGATTACAGTCACAGTGCTCACATTCAATTGCTTGGTGAACATTCTTCGCTCCCCAATGGATACTCTCCATTCCTCCTTGTTCGGATCCTCGCCTCGATTTACTAGTCCCATTAAATCTCTTTCTCTTCCGGCTACCACTGAAAAAAGTACCTTCCTAACCCATTCTTGCCCCTAGCTTTTCGGCTCGCGGGGTTGCTCGACTACTTCATTATGCAGTAACCTCAAGTAATAGAAGTAGTCCAGGTAGATCACAGCATACTGATTCTTGGTTGGATCTATGTACCTACCCAACTCAATGAATTCTGTGAAAAGACTGTTATGATCTTTAAACTCCTTCTTTACTTACAGGGGTCTCTTCTTGATTGGTAAATCCTTAGCCTTGATCTGCTTCAGCTTCACAGTCTGAATAGGTACTACCTTGATGGCACTGGGGCCTGCCTTATTAGGGTGTGGCTAAGGTCATATGGTGCTCTAAGCATAACTATTCTCAAGCATTATGATATTGTTAGAGTCTTTCTCAGAGAATATATCCTCTATCTCACTGAGGAGCTGATAATATCTGGGTGGTGGAGTCAGATCATTAGGGTCTTCAACATGAGGGTAGTATCACTCTGGGTATGGCTCCCCCAGCATCCTCTGATTCACCATTTCCCCGAAGTCGTCACTACAACAGACAATAACTTACCTGTACTCAACTCCACTTACAATATACTGATCTACTAAAGCAGTGCTCATTCATAATCAATAGGAGCAGTCACATTTCACAGCCAATTACCACTATCAAGCATTATTTACAAGTATTAAGTAATAATCAATCTTTGTGCACAGTACGCAGAAACAGAGCTAGAACCGTTGCTCTGATACCAAAACATATAACACCTTCTTTATTACCCCATTATACAACAATTGGAACCATTATAACACATTTCCTAATGCTTTCGGATGAAAAATTTCAGTTTCAACATTTCACATTTTATTCTGTCCGTACACTGTTCATCCGAATTTGGGGTAACTTTGAAAATTCACAACTAATTCTGGAAATATCAAAATGGGGTAGTTCTAATTTTCACGTGAAGCTTACTAAGAGTTCTATATAGAAAAATATTCATTAGACCTAATTCCATCCAGAACAGCACCAGAAAATTCGACAAAATGCAACGTTCATATGGTCAATTTTTGAAGTTTTAGGATTTTATACCAAATTTGGAAGGGCATAACTCTTAGCACACAACTCCAAATTAGGTGGTTTATCACTTGATTTAAAGCTAAAAATGAGATCTATTTTCCTGTAAAATCTCAAGTCCAGATTCCATCATTTGCCTATCATTTTATGTATCACAATTTTACCCTTAATTTAGGCAATTTTATCCCATAATCACTTCTTCCTTGGATTTTATATTCCTTTTTCCTTTTCCATACCCTTTAGGCATTTACCACTCAATGTTTCAACATTAGGACATATCATAAGGATATAATTTACAAAATATCACCATTCAAAATTCATTACAACTTAATATAAAGTTCCTTAAAGCGTTACACAACTTTTCAAAATATTATGAATTCCATAATGCTCCTTCATCCCAAAACCATTTCCTTGCCCTTGCCATCGGATGAACCATAGCCTATTTGGTGCATAATTAACATAGGAGAAGTGAGATTTCAAAGAAATCCTAGTAGCATTTCAATTACAATTATCATGCAAATCAAGCAAGTTACAATGTGACATGTTATCACACCTCAAGGCACAATCAAGCCGCATAGAATCATGCTTAGTATCATGCTAGGAGAGGAACACCAACACTTCCACAATGGCATAATTCAATGCATTTGGCCAATGTATAAACCAAGGTAATTCAACCAACCAATGTCACAATACAAGTTCCTCCATCTAAGCAAACAACAAATCACATTAAATAAGCAAGATTAACAATCAAACTATAATTCAAAACTACCTTTTATCACTTGATTAATTTGGTCTCCTCAAGGGACAATGATTCTCCTTGATTCCTCCTTATAAAGCCTATTAAATCAAGCATAAACATAGGCCACATTAATAGCCAAACCACTTAAACATAACACTTTATCTTTAACTTAACAATTTCTCCTTTTTTCTTGGATTTTTAACAAAATAATTCCTCCTTTAGAATCAATAACCTCATGACTCATTCCCACACAATTTTCATGAGGAATCCAAATATGAAATCAGATTTTTAAAAATCAAACTCCTTCCCCTTCAAGTTGAGTTGTCCAAATTGAACCCTTAGAACCTTAGGTGGATTTTCTTCCAAAATCAATCCATACAACACTTACAAATGCTTATTCCACTTGATATTTAAGGTCTTTATCCTTCCCTAATATCACATGATCCATCAAAATTTTGGGCCCCATATACACTTGATTTTTCAACTTAAAACCCTAACTAACTTAGTGTAAAACTTAGGAATAAGGAGGCTTAAGCATACCTCGATGTTTTTCTAATATGAGCTGAATGATTCCTTGCTTAAAACCTCTACAAATTCAGTCTCCCTTGGTCTAAAACAAAAATGGCAGCACCTCCCCTCTTTTTCCCAATTTTTTCAACATTTTCTTGTATTTTAGGAGGGGGTATTTATAGAAAAACCAAGCTGCCTTTCCCTCTAATTTTTGGACATCCATAATGGCTAAAACAAGATGAGTTGGTAGCTACCAAATGCCTTATAGCTTCAGATCTAACCATGTGTCTAAACTCTACATTATTCCAACATTTATCCGTTATTTTGTATTTATTTAATTAGTTTTGTGAAAGGGGCAGCAAGCACTGAAATTAGGCCCTTATTAGGCTCAATGTGGGCCCCACAAATAGCTTGGGCTGGCCTCAAAAGATGGACCACATGCCAAATCAAAATTGCAAACCAATTTGAAACTTTATCAGTTACTATTCACTAATAACATTCTATAATTTTTCCCAACCTCCAAAAATTCATTGCTCTTTATGATAATTCACCTTTTGATATGAGAACATGATCTGAAAATTTTTAGAATTTTTCACTGCCTCTAAATATTTATTTTGAATTTTCTCTGATTAGGCCTTTATCGGTGTCACTGTGAGAAAATAAATTCTCTAAAATTAATTCCTGATCTTCTAAGGTCTAAAACTAATTTTATAAATTCAAATAATTATTTATATGATTTATCCATCTCTTTTCCAAATTCATTGAGGCCTCTAACTAATTAAAATAGTTATTTTTCTCTTATTTTCTCGAAAAACCTTTGTTTACGGGAAATTCCATAATAATTTATTTTCTTGATAATTCCACCTTTTCAGGCTCAACTGAGATTCCAAAACCTCTCATTTACATTTTTACTATTTTTTGGGGATTTTCTACAATTTTTCTCGTTTTGCCCTTCCTAGACCAATAATTACGAAAATGCCAGCCTGGACCTTATCGGGGTTTCACCTCAAAAGTTGTTTCATGTCCTCATCTAGTTTCTACATTAGCCCTCATCCAAATTTTTAATCCCCTATAGCTAGGTGAAAATTTTTGAGATGTGACAAATCTCACTTCCATTTTTAGAAGTGCAACACCCTCCTCCTCTAAAAACATCCTTCCTTAAACCCTTTTTAGTGTGCATTTGGAAGTGTTACGGCTCAAGCGATTCATGAAACAAGTCAATAGATTGAAAATTTAAAATTTGTTATTTGGGTTACTATTCACTGGAGAATTTCTAGATTTTTAGTTCAACTTTGAAAATTCATAACTAATTATAAAAAATCATATCGAGGTAGCTCAAAATTCTAGTTGAAACTCTTACAATTCTTGATAGGAAAAATAATATAAATATGGACTTAACCCTTGCTAATTCATATGGTTAATTGCATAAATTTTACTATTCGTTTAGTAAAAATTGTACTTTTCTAGTTCCTCTGCCTAAGTTTGAGCAGTTACACCTCTTAGCACATAGATCAATTTTGGGTAATCTATCACTTTTTTTTAAACCTTAGGATGTGTATTTTAAGCATACCAAATTTTATGGGTAGATTCTATTGTTTGCCTCATTTATACTTTGTCACTATTTCATGGCTAATTTAGGGATAATTTATCCCCCTTACTTGTATTAATAATTCATAGTTATTTCTTTTCATGTATATTACCATTCTATCAATACACTAACTATTTCTATACATCACCAAGTTCAGTCTTACATGCCTTCATCGTCATTTATCATCACAAAACATTAGTGGCACATTTATATCATATGTTGGCATACAAATTACACGATGTAATACAATTCATTTCCTCAATTCTTTTCCTCTTTTCTTTGCTTACACTTCATACATCCTCTTGCTTGCTCATTAACACCCATTAGGGCTGGTCAAGGAAGGGTGAGATTTAGGAGAATCTTAGTAGCAAACAATTACTTGGCGGATGAAATTCTTTCATGCTTGTAAAATGCTATGCTTTCATACTCAATATTTCATACACACATGGACATGAACTGTACAAGAAGCAAAACAGCATTTCATCATGCATATATCAAAGTATCATCAAGCAACATCAATATGCAAGCATATATTTCAAGTACCTAAATAGGACAAGTTCACTACCTTGTGTTTTGTAGCCTTTCTCTAGCTCTCTTTGTTCCTTTTGCTTCCAACCATTAAGGTTGCTTGTTCAAGCTTTACTATTCCTCTTTCTTGATGTCTCGTGGCCTTAGATGCATGAACACATCATTGTCATTTATTCATTAGAGCCATGGTAACCAACAACATTAATACTTTGCTCATTTTGAGCCATATTAACTTTTAACTCTTGAGCTTGATTTTTGTCACATCCCAAGAAATTTCACCTGGACATAGGGAATAAAAAATTAGAATGAGGGCCAATGTAAAGACTATACGGGGAGATGAAATAACTTTTGATGCGAAACCCCGATAAGGTTCGGGCTGGCATTTCCGTAATTATCGGACTAGGAAGGGCAAAATGGGAAGTTTTTAGAAAATTCGTAGAAAATTCTTGAAAAATAAGAAAAATATAAATTGGAGGTTTTAAAACCTCGATGGACGCCTCAAAGGTAAAAATTATGGAAAAAGGGATTTTATGGAATTTTCTGAATACGGAGGTTTTTTAAGGATAATATTAGAAAATCAGAAAAAATAATTATTCTAATTATTTAGAGGCCTCAATAAATTGTAAAAAAATTTACAAATTATATAAATATTTATGGGAATTTACAAATTAGTTTTAGGTCTTGGAAGCCTAGGAATTAATTTTAGAAAATTAATTTTCCCACAGTTGCACCAATAGAGGCCTAATAGGAGAAAATTCAAAATAAATATCTAGAGGTGGAGAAAAATTTTGAGAATTTCAAGATCATGTTTTTATATTAAAAGATGAATTATCATGGAGAGAAATAAATTTTTAGAGGCATATAAAAATTATAGAATGTTACTAGTGAATAGTAACCGATAAAGTTTCAAAATAGTTTGGGATTTTGATTTGGGTTGTGGGGCATGTTTTGGGCCAGCCTAAACCATGTGTGGGACCCATATTATGCCTGGAAAGAAGCCCAATTTTGTGATAATTCTGAAGGCTTCATTTTAATTAAATAAAATTCCAAATTTTGTGGATAATTGTTGGAAAATTCTAGTATATGGACACTTGGTTAAATCTAGAGTTATGTAGCATTGTATGGCTGCCAACTCACCCTATTATCTTTCATTTTGGACATCCAAATTAGGAAAAAAATGGTAGGTCCATTTGTCTATAAATACCCCTCCCTAAAATATAAAAAAAATGTTGGAAAAATTGGAAAAGTAGGGGAAGGTTCTGCCACTTTGTGTCCAGACCAAGGGAGACCAAATTTAAGAGGGTTTTGAGCAAGGAATCATTTAACTTATAGTAAGGAAGCATCAAGGTATGTTTAAGCCTTCCTATCCCTAAGTTTTAAGCTAGTTTAGTTAAGGTTTTTGGCTTGAAAAATTGAGAGAAATTGCTGCCCAATTTTCAATTGAACATGTGCAATTTAGGAAAGGATAGAGACCTTAAATATCAAGTGAAATAAGCATGTTTAAGTGGTGTATAGATTGATTTTTGGAAGAAAACCAAGCTAGGGTTTTTGTAGTTGAATTTGGCCAAGGGTAAACTCGATGTAGCAACTTGTTTTGCTGTGATTTGATGATTCCAATGGGTTTAAAATGTGTTTTTGTGTAGGAATATACTAAAGAAAAGTGTTTAAAATCATTGGAATCAAAAATGAAATTTTTGGAAGTTATGTACCCCTATTCGGCCATTGTAACTTGAGAGGGAAGGAGTTTGATTTTTAAAAATCTGATTAGATATTTGAATTCCTCATGAAAAATTGTATAGAATTGGGCCAAGAGATTATGGAATGTGAAGGAGGAAAAATATTGTTAAAAATCAAAGAAAAAGGGAGAATTATGTAGGTTAAGGTTAAAGGGTTGTAAATCGAGTTGTATAATTGTTAGTGTGGTTTGCAATTATACTTGAATTGATAGGTTTTGTGGAGAGGAATCAAGGAGAACCCAAATTCCTTGAAGAGGCTGAATTGGTTTGAGCTAAGAGATAGCATTGAATTATAATTTGATTGTTTATCTTACTTGTGTAATGTGCTTATGTGGATTGCTTAAAGTAAGGAATTTATTTTATGGCATTGTTGATTTTAGGACATTTGATATGTTTTGGCCAAATGATGATAATATGTTAGTGTGAAAGTGTGTTTGATTCCTCTCTTGTGATGAAAAATGTGATTTTATGTGACTTGAGAATGTCTGAAATTTTATGACATATCACATTATGGATTGCTTGATTAACATGATGATTATAGTTCATTGCTACTAAGATTTCTATGAAATCTCATTTCCCCTTATGTTAAATTATGCAACATTAGGGAGTGGACCAAGTATGGATAAGGGCAAAGAATTGGCATGAGCTAGGGAGGCCATGAAGATTTTGTGACAATATACTAAGTTATGTTGTATCTTATTGAACTTCGTTATAAGTTTGTAATGAATTATGGATATAAAATACTTTGACATTATGTAAAGTATAATGTTGTATGGTGGTTTATAATCATAGTATGACTTGTTGGAATGGATGGCAATTGAAAAGAGGAAGGAAAATTGAAGAAAATATGGTTTAGGGGGTAAAAGTACCCTAGAAAAAGGTATTCTTGTGCCACATAAAATAATGAGCAGATAGTGGAATATGGACCTAACATTTTGCAGGCACATAAATCTCATTTTTATCTTTAAATCAAGTGGTAAATCACTAAATTTGGAGTTTTGTGCTAAGAGTTATGCCCTTTCAAAGTTGGGCTAAATTATTTGAAATTTGAAAATTGACTATATGAACAGTACACTTTGTCAAATTTTCTGGTACTGTTTTGGATAGAATTGAGTCCAATGAATATTTTTCCTCTAATGACCTCTTAGCAAGCTTCAAGGAAAAATTAGAACCATCTCATTTTGATTTTTCTAGAATTAGTTATAAATTTTCAAAATTGACCTAAAATCCAGTGAATAGTGTACGAACAAACCGAAAATGAAAAATTTTGAACTTGAAATTTCTCACTCAGGAGCTTTGAGAAATGTATTATAATGGTTCTAATTGATATATAATGAGGTAATAAAGGAGGTGTGATAATTTTTAACCTTTATAAAATTAATTTCACATGTTATTCCCACATAGTTTTGCATGTATAATCCATTTCCAAGCTCAAAATTATCAAAACTCAACTCTTTCCCCTAGAACCAGCTTTGGATGAACACATGGGGTTTTAGGGTTCAAAATTTCATTTTCAATTCTAGTACTTCCAAACTTTCTTTCTCACCTTTATCCTATACAATTTTCATTCTAAACACATTAGAAGTATCAAATCTATCAAAATCCAACCTAATATGAATCCTAGGTCTCGTCAAAATTATTCAAAGGTTAGGGAGAAGTTGGTTTTCTTGCAAGCTCATCACAAAACCACTTGATTATTGTTCCTTTAAATCCTTTAAACATTATTCTAACATCAATTTCATCCTCCCTTTAACTTATAAATTCCATAAAGCATGCCTTTTTAGGGTTTCAAGCTCTCAAAATCCAATAAAACCTATAACCAAACTCAACAAGACAAGTAGCAAGATAAACTGCATCAAAAACCACAATCATACCATGTCTTGGAGCTTGGACTTGCTTGGTTACTCTTGTTCTTTCTCTTCTCCTTCTTCCTCTTCTATTTTCGTCTCTTCCCCCCTTTTTATCTTCGCTTGGCCTAAATCTTGGCCTAAATACAGAGGGAAGATATTTATAAAAATTTGCTTAAATCCTAACCTTTGATCTTGTGTGTGTGGGGCTTGATCTTGGCCATTTATTTAATCTTTTTGGCCATGTATCTTTTATCTTCTTGATTCATGCCATCTAACCCTCTTATGTGTTCCTTTCATTCAATATAAGTGCCACCTCGTGGGACACATTACATGCCACCTGTCATACATGTGAAGAAAGCATGATATTTTATTACATAATTCTATTCTTCCAAACTGAACCTTTAATAAAATGTATTATTTTATTCATATCCCCTCATCAAATTTGCCTAGTATAGGGAAAAATTCTTGTTCCCTCATATGCTTGACTATTCCTCCACCAATTTTATGATTTTACATCGTATCGGGTACTTTTTTGGGTCCTGACTTATCCGGTAACAATGAGACTAGTTCTAGCACACTTTTTCCATCACAATTAACCTCACGTGACATTATATGACATGCCTAAAGAGGGAGTAATGCTCCTTCCTTGTTCTTCCATTAAAACATTTAATAATATTTATTTCAGAATAAACTTGATTGAATTCTCTCTATCAGTCTATAATTCTAAGATTCTATCTTTAGGTACCAATACTATCTTTTCATCATAGGTAATTTCTCTAATTTTTTTTTAAGTCAAAAATCACCCTCTAGACGGTTTATTTTGACTTTCCCCAGATAATGTATAGATAAGTTTTAAATTCTATTAAATCCAACCTCTTTGCTTTTTGGGGATGAAATCATTTTTAAAACCTGTGATAATTTTTCAAGTATTATTTTTTATTTTTTTTCCAATTATCTAAGGCCTCCTCATATTTTAAATAATTCAATTTTGGCTATTATTGATAATTAGCCAAAACACTAAGAATTTCATTAATTTTCTCTAGGGATATTTTCATTATTTTTAACCCCTTATGGGCCTCAAAATCTCATTTCCCACTGATGAAGCCTTGTCGTTATGGGCTCTCAAAAATACTAGAATTAAGCTTAGAAGTGCAGTGGCTCAACCCTAGGTTGATTCATAAGGAGGCTTGTTGTTCAAGAGTTTTGTTAATTAAATGCCTTCACAAATTATTAACTGAAGGGAATTGAAAGACAACGCGCAGCGGAAAAACAACTCGAAATTTTAAGACTTCCAACCCCTTGCCCGGATCTACCGATCGCGTTTAAGTTAGGTAGTAAGAAGCATTACCTTTGGTGTTCGATTTCCTGGTGACTCGATGATTCGGCCGTTCAGGATGCTTCTGCTCGCCTCCTTCGTCGTTCGAAGTCGACAACTCCGGTCGGCTTCCTCTACCGGTATCCACACTAGTAGCCCTCAACCTCGAACGGCGTTCTAGCGCCTATGCCCGTCTAGGGTTTTCGAAATCCGGCCTCTCTCCTCTCTTAGGCCGTCTCTTATCTGTCAGTTCTCTCACTCCTAAACCCTAGCTCCTCATATCAAATATATAGGATGCTATATAGGTTTAATTAATAATATTTAATTTCGAAATTAACTCTAAATTAATTCTGAAATTAATACAATATCAAATATTGCCTAATCAGATAAGAGAACAATTAAATAAATATGGTTTAAATTAAATCCGTCTCACATATTTAATTCACTTATTTATTTAATAAAGAGATGACGGAATTTATATATTTAATTTATCCTTATAAATTAATATCTCTTATATTTATATATATATACGAATTTATATATATATATATATATACACGTCCACCCTATTTATTCATTGAATCTGGACATATCTTAGATTCAATGAATATGGACATCATAACTCGTGTTGGGCTATTTTGTGTGCGACCCTGTAGGCCCATATGAAGTTGGCAGTGGGCCATTAACTATAATGACTCACAAGTCGTAAGCGGTCTCTAGCAAGACATCACGACTACCCAAAACATATGAGGATCATTGAACGATGCAACCTTTCATACAACCATATCACGTCCCTTTTGTCACACGACATTTCGGTCATGGATGAGGCATGGAGAACGTCATCCTCCTATTCATGACCGTTACTTTCTCGATCCCTGAGTAGTCTGAGTATAGAAACGGAACTACCTTTCCATTATAGTATGGCCATACATTTCTCAGACTCACTCATCGAGGGGCCCAGTAATGTCTCTCTACGAATGTGAGGGACAAATTCCATCTTGACCATTCACATTCCTCCGCATGAAAAACCACTAAGTCTGAACATAGTCTTTATGATCACTCGGTCAAAAGTGACTTTTGACTAGGTCAAAGCTAAGCGTTTCTCATGTAGGAATCCATGATGATCTCAGGTCAAAGGGCATAGTGACGTGGTTTGTATATGAGAGAAGCTTATGACTTAACCCATGTAGCTCTCTCATAGCGGGTCGGTCCAACACCTTGTACTCTTACATGTGCCTATGACTTTAATTTATATCTCTATATATCTTTAAAGTCATACTGGTCTTATTTCATCTTTGCTCCCACATAGATGACCGACCAGGGACATTTAGGATAAACCATGAGTTATCCAAGGATAGTCATCATAGTAAACATGCAAATAATATGATAACTTAATTAATAAATTCATAAATTAACAATGTTCAAAACAGAATGATTGGCCCCTAGGGCACAATTTCCAACATCAACAGTGGAAGTGATCTGGTTATTTATATTGATTTTCTAGTTTTGCAAATGTAGAATGTAAATGTTTATATCTTTTGGTTTATCTAAGTGAGAAATTGTGAAGCGAATGAGTGATAGAATATCATATATGAGTGAAGTGTTCTCCTAGAAATGTGCTCTACCTTCCTAGTTCACTTATGGATGCAGGAGTTCAACAACCAAATCAAAACATGGCCAACAACTCATTGGGCTTCCTCACTGTCAAGACTACAACTCGTATGAATCAACAACAAGGTTAGAATCATTCGGCTTAGGAAAAATAAAATGATAAATCAATCCTCCTGTGACAATCACAACCGTGCATTGTCTTAAAAATATGTTGAATTGATTATGAGAACTGAAACAACTTGTCCAGAAACCACAATGTAATACAACTAAGGAATCAGAAGGAACAATCTCAACTTGATCTTGCAAATGAAAGATCATTCTACCAATCCTAATCAGATTCAACAACTCCAGTGAAAAAGTAAATCAAAATCAAATCCTGAACTACAACTTGAATTGAACAACTCGCTCAATCAATCTATAGATTCAGACTAGAGCTAAGAATCTAGAAGAAACTCCCTTCAATCGAATCAAGGACTCAGGCTTTGCTTCATTTCTAGGAAGAACACAGACGCTTAGCTGCTCATGGCTGTAAGGAGAACTACACCAAGACGCTCCTAAATCACCATGGCAGAAACTTCACGGAAGAAGAGGAGATGATGGTGAGATGAAGAAAAATGGATGAGACGGAGAGAGTATCCGATGGAGAAGTTCTCCTAAGCCCTGAAAAAGATCGATCCCCTCCATTCTCATCTCCCCTTGCAATTAACGCCCAAAATCTAGTTAGGATCCGCGCCTTTCAGGATGGAGCTCCAAGATCCGGCTTATCCGCTTCCTCCTCCAGCTCCATTCGCGCATTTCTGGTTTAAATTGCTGATATGCATCATCTGCCGTGGTGCCTTTGCCCATCCGCCGCGGCGCCTGGCCTGTACGGTGTCCTTTTGATTAGTGATCCTGAACTTCATGTAGATTTAGTCCGCCGTGGCGCCTCTGTCCATCCGCCGCGGCGCCTTTGACAGAGAGTAACTTTGGGAATCCGCCGCGGCTCTTTCTAAATCCGCCGTGGCGCCTCAGATAGAACTGAAACTCCCTGAAATTCACACCAAAGCAGGGATCAAAAGTACACACATATAAAATCATATAAAAACATGTAAAAACACCTGCAAAGCCTCACAATTCCTCTCACCAACTCTTATGCACAATGGAAGCTAATTATGCCCAAAGTATGCAAATATAGATGGCAAAAGCATGAGTTTAGGGCTAGAAATGTATGCAAATAATGAGACTTATCACCCACTATTTTAGAATTTTCTAAAATTTTTCTAAAATTTTTTAGCCTACTTTTTATTATTATCCTTTCTGGTCTGAAGCTTTTCGAATTTAAGATTAGCTCCCTACTCGAGTCTAGCCTTAGAAATCATCTCACTGAGGTTTCCAGTAAAACTTTTGGCCCTTAATCATCTCCAATTTCCATACTCCAGTTCTCAAGACTTCATCAGAGTCCCTAATTTGCCTGTATTGCAGTTTCGGAAAACTCTTTCTTTGCAATTTAGTCCCTAAGAGTCTTCTCGTCCTTCTAGAAAACTTCTAAAACCCTTATCAAAAGTGGTCTGATAGTCTGCCCATTTCAAGCTAATTCTGATACTTCTAGGCCTAATATTCGGGATGTTACGTCCTCCATTCCTTCCCACTTTTGCAAATACATTCTAAGAACTCGATATCCAAACTACAAATATGAGGCAAGGCAGCTATGGGAAAGATAAATGCATTGGAACGGTATTAATGCTAGTGTTATGACCTGAACGAGTTAACCCATTATTTGAAAAAGAGCAAACAAACAAATTATTTTTAGTCTTACAATTTCCTTTTGTCATGCCAAATAATGTAATCATCACCAAATATAGACCTGTAATTCCATTTGAAAATCAATAAGCATTTGCAGACGTGGGAAGGAAAGGAGGAGGAGGGGGTTTGCTATGCTTCAATGTGAAAAATGGAATTAAGTGTTAGATTCAATCAATGGCATTTTTGAATTTGAACATCACAGAGGTGGGCAGGCTTGGGGGCTCAGCTGCAATTTTCTTTCCCTCCCTTGTCCGTCCTCCAACCCCTTCTTTTTTTTATTTAATATTATAAAAAAAATCTAGTTGGAGCTTAGGTAAAAGCAATTTAAAGGATTGTTTGCCATGTATGACTGAGTCATAGGTGATAATAGTAATAATATGAAAATCAAAAGATGAGAGACTGAGTCATAAGTGAGTTAAAAGTTTAGGGACTGAGTCATGCCAAGTCATAGTCGAGGGACTAAGTTATAAGTGAGTCAAAAGTTAAAGGACTAAAAGATTAATTTTTCCTTAATAATAATTAAACAAATATGATAAGAATATTAATAACTTTCTTATACAAATTGATATAAGAAAGAAATAATTCTATTATATGCACAATATATTGAAAGATGTAACATAAGATAGAAATTCAAAACTGAAAAATGAATTTATATGAACACCCCAATTTATGATTATAAATCAAACTAATGTTGAAGTGAATTTTGAATGTTAATCATTAAACAATGAAATTTACTCATGATACAATTAATACCCATGATATTAATTGATTTTGGTCTTCAACACAAAAACTGTAAGATCCTATTTTCATATTCTTAAGATTTAAGTAAATTTTTATTAAAATTGAAAAGACAGAGGTAATATATATATAAGTAATTAAGATAATTATAATCATATGTATATGTGTATATATATAAAAACAAATATATGAATAAATAAATATATAAATAAAATAACAATTTTGAAAAGTCCCACATCAACTAAATAATGGGAAGATGGATAAAATACCAGTATTGAGAAGTTTCACATTAACTAAATGATGGGAAGAAGGAGTTATAGGAGCCTATATAAAGGTAGTAGTAAGGGAGAGCTAAAAATAAGTTAAATAATTTTCATACAAAACTGAGGCAATCTTAATAAAGTGTTGTTTTTTATTTTGTGAACCTTTGGATCAAGTTGAAATTTGGTCACCAGTCTAAGACTTCATACTTGTCTATCTCAATGGTTCGAACGTCAATCTAATCTCTGAGATATGAGTTATTAGGTATGCTTTGAACTCTTTTTTTTCTTAGATTTTGTATATAGAACACTAAATAATATATTATGGTTTTTAAATTTCTTCACCATTAGATCAAGCCAAAATTTAGAGAATCAATTTGTGATATCTAAGACATTAAATTTGTAACATCCTAGAAATCTTAACCTTGGAAATAAAGGAATTAAATAGATTAACGGCCAGCTAAGGCAAAGGGAAACATAGTTAGTATAAGGTTGAATTTAAAATCCTGATAGTGGATGGATTGATATTTCAAATATCAGTTAAGGGAAGATTTAATTGAGAATTCAAGTTAGAAATTCTCAAAAATTCCTAAAAAATCATAAAAAATAGAAATAAGGGTCAAGGAACTATATTTGAGGCTTAGAGGAATTATTGGAAGGAAAATAAATAAATATAGAATTTTCTATATTTATGAAATTTTTTGTTACGCTGAGTAAGAGTAACCAAAAGTTAATTATGAAAAATATTTAGAGGCCTCAATAATTTTGGAAAGAAATATGATAAATATCCTGGAGGATTATAATAATTTAAAAAATTATTTTGGCCTCAATTGATGAGGAGGTTAGCTTTAATAATATTTAAAGCATAATTATCGCAGGTAGAGAGCTAATTTTGGAAAAAATAAAATTTAGAGAATTCCTATGGGAATTAAATTTTGAGAAAAATCATGAAACTTTCTTACACTAAGAGAAGACTAACGGTGTTCTAATATGAATTTTCTGAGGTAGTAAAATTCATAGGATACAGAAAATATTCATCTAACATTGCACTGGTATTTAGTATAGTATAAGGATAACCAGAGAAGTAAAAAATTTTACAAAATTTCCCAGCTCATTAGGCACAATAATCACGCCTAAGTGAGGCCTAAGAAGGAGAAAAATATTGAATTAGAAGTGAAAAAAAAAAAAAGAGGAACCTTCTTGATATTTTACTTGGCTAAGAAAATGCCACTTGTCAAGCTATGAATGGAGAGGATTTTGTACCACTTGTCAAGCAAAGAATGGAGAGGGTTTTGACTTTGGAAATTCAACTTCAATTGGATTTATTTTCAAAGTGGAATTAAGCAAGATCGTCTAGGGAGTTGACACCTAAGTATGGTAATTAGGGTGAACTTGGATGGCAAACAATTAAGGTTTAGCTTATAAATAGCCATCTTCCCTCCCTCACAAGCTCACATTTTTGGCCAGCTAAGGAAAACTCTTACCAATTATTTTCTTGAACTGCAAGTAAGGAGAAACTATTACACCTCCTTTATTACCTGATTATATAACAATTGGAACCCTTTAAGATCAATACACAAGCCTTAAGTATGGGAAAAATTTAAATTTAAAATTTTCATTTTCAGTTTACTTTCACTGTTCATAGCATTTTTGGCCAACTTTGAAAACTCATAACTAAATATAGAAAAATCAAAATTCAGTGGTTCTAATTTCTATTTGAAACTTGTCATGAGTACTTTGAAGAAAAAAATAGTCGCTGGCCTCATATCCAACCGAAACAGAGCCAGAAAGTTCGATAAGTTGCACTGTTTATATGGTCAATTTTTGAATTTTTAGTATTTTAGCCCAACTTTAGAAGGGCATGTCTCCTAGTTCAAAACTCCAAATTTAATGATCTACCACTTGATTTAAATCTAAAAATGTGATTTACATATTGTAAAATTTCAAATCCAAACTTGATCATTTGCTTATTATTTTATGTGACACAAGATTGTCATGAGTTTCTTTTCCTTTTTCCATATGCTATTTCACTCTAGTATTCCATGATCCGTATTTCTAGCATCAAAACACATTAGATCAATATTGATACAAATTGATATGGCCTAAAATTCATTACAACATTATCATAAAGTTTACCAAAATATTACATAATATTCTCTTATCATCACAAAATCCATGTTATTGCTTTAGCCCAACACCAATTCCTTACCCTTGTCCACGGATGAGCCACTTTCTATTTGAGACATAATTTAACATAGGAGGGAATGAGATTTCATAGATATCTTAGTAGTAATGAATTATAACTCACATGTTCATCAAGCAAGACATAATGTGTTATGCAATGACACCTCAAGACATTCTCAAGTCATACAAAAGTCATGTTATGCATTCAACAAAGAGAGGAATCAAATACACTTTCACATTAACATGTTATCATGCATTTGGCCAAAGCACACAAAGTGTCATCAAATCAACAATTCCACCATATAGATTCCTCAATTCAAAGCAATTAACACAACGCATTAACAAGGAAGGTAAACATTCAAATCATAATTCAATACTGCCTTTCAATACTTGAGTAATTTTGGCCTCCTTGAGGACTTAAGCCTCTCCTTGTTTTTCTTCCATAACACCTACCAATTCAAGTTTAATTGCAATCACATTAGCAATTGTGCAACTTGGATACAATGCTTAATATTAACGTACTTAATTCCCCACTTTTTCTTGGATTTTTGACAAAATTGTTCCTCCTTTGATTTCGATAACCTCTTGGCTACATTCCTGCACAATTTTACATGTCAAATTCAAATATCCAATCAGATTTATAAAAATCAAATTCCTTCCCTCTCAATCTGTCATGGCTGAATAGGTGTGTGTAGGTTCAAAAATTTTATTTTTGATTCCAATGATTTTAAACACTTCCCTTAAGTATATCCCTACACAAAAACACATTTTAAACCCATTGGAATCATCAAATCAAGGTGAAACAAACTCCTTCTAAGATCCCCCTTTGGCCGAATTGAACCTTAAGAAAACCTAACTTGGTTTTCTTCTAAAAATCAATTCCATACACCACTTAAACATGCTTATCTCACATCATATTTAAGGTTTCTATCTTTCCCTCATGATAAGCATTCAGACTGAAATTGTGCAGATTTTCTCTTGAATTTTCATGCAAAAATCTAACCAAAATAAGCTTTAATCTTGACCATAGCAAGGCTTAGACATACCTTGATGAATGCTTGATCAAAGCTTGATGATTTCTTGTCTAAAAGCTCTTACAAATTTCAGTTTTTAGGTTTGGAAACTTAGTTGGATAGAACCTCCCCTAGATTTTCCAATTTTTCACCATTTTTGGGTATTTTGAGGGGGCATTTATAGGCAAAATAATCTGCCATTTTCCCCCTACTTTGGATGACCAAAGTGCCACCTAAGAGGGACACTTGGCTACCATCAATTGTAAAATGCATTCAGATCAAGCCATGCGTCCATTTGCTAGAATATTCTAAGATTTTTGTATGAAAATTGGGTTTTAATTTCATTTAATTGAAGGGTCCCAAATCTGCACAAAATTAGGCCTTCCTTAGGCCCAATGTGAGGCCCACTTATGGTTTAGAATGGCCTAAAAAAGATGACCCACAAACCAAATCACAATCCCAAACCATTTTGAAACTTTATCGATTACTATTCACTAGTAACATTGCATAATTTTTCTAGGCCTCCAAAAATTTATTTCTCTTCATGAAAAATCCTCTTTTAATATAAGGATATGATCTAGAAATTTTTAGAATTTTTCTCCACCTCTAACTATTTATTTTGAATTTTTCTAGATTAGGCCTCTATGAGTAAAACTGTGAAAAATAAATTCTCACAAATTAATTCCTGTACTTTCAAGGCCAAAAACTGATTTTATAAATTTCTATAAATATTTATATAATTAATACATATTTTTTCCAGAATTATTGAGGCTTCTAACTGTTTAAAATAATTATTTTCCTTTGATTTTCTACTATTTTCTTGAAAAACCTCCGTATTTGAGGAAATTCTATAATAACTCATTTTCACATGATTTTCACCCCTCTAATTCACATTTTTACCATATTTTTGGAGATTTTCTAGAATTTTTCTCAAATTTTCCTGTTTTGCCTTTCCTAGACTGATAATTTTGAAAACGCTAAGTCGGGTCCTATTGGGTTTCACATCAAAAGTTGTTTCATCCATCTATATACTTTCTATATTGGTCCTTATCCCAATTTTTAACTCCTTATGTCCAAATGAAATTTTTGAGATGTGACACAAACCATCCATTTTGATCACATAAGCTTGGATACATGGTTAGATTTAGGTTTTACCTTGTATTATACTTTGCATTCTTGAGTTTGATAGTTGAAAAATACCATTTCCCCTAGGGGAAGGTTCCGGTAAAAATTTATTATAAATATGGGAGGATGATTTTGATGTTAAACCTAAGTTAAAGAGATTGGTTATAGCTTGTTTCAAGTGGTATTGTATTAAAATTTGAAAGATAGCATGTTATGGATATTGTCAGTGCTGTTCAGCCACATCTAAATCTTTACCCTAGGATGTGATTTTGTCAGTTCTAATGCTTCGATTGTGTTTAAAATAGAAAATGGTGTAGGGTAAACCTAAAGAGCAAGCTTTAGAAGCATCGGAATTAAAGTTGGAAATTTAAGACTTTTATATCATACCATTCAGCCAAACCTATTTGGAAAGGAAGAAATTTTCTTTTCATGAATCCAAACTCATATTTGGATTCTATATAAAAAATTATATAGGGATGGCCCAAAAGGATTTAAAGAATTAAAGTTGTAAGTAATAACCCAAAAATAAAAGAAAAGGGGATTAAGGGTTATGTGATTAATGCTCTGGATGAAATAATAATTTGTGATGCCTTATTATGCTATCAATAGGCCTTGCATCAAAAGAGAAAGGAAAAGCTTGAAAGAGGCAGCTAGCATTTATTTTCTAAATATTTCATTGCATTGTATTTATTGCTTTATGTTATGCTATGTTGCTATGCCATGATGTGGATGAGATGATGATGTTATGTGATGTATGGCTCCATTGCATGTAATGCCTTGTCTTATGGTATGTTGAGTGTTATGAATGAGAAGTATCTTTTGTCCTTTCCATAACATGTGTATTGAGTGAAAGCATGTATTAGTAAATCCATTTGGCATAAAATGCTTTGCTTGTGTGACATTATGGATGAGATGCTATACTACTAATATTCCTATGAATCATACCCCTTGTTTAACAACAACTTAGGGCCTTCTTCATCATAAGAAAAGGGCAAGGAGGTGGCTGTTGCATGAAGAAATTATATTTACAATGACACTTTATGGTTTAACCATTTCATGCATTTATGTGGATAAATGTAAATCAATATTTTGTAGGTGGCTATTGCATGTAGAATTATACGATAAAGTATGCTATGAAAATCATTTGTGTGGTTGATTGAACGGTATAAGAAGTTAGAGCTTTATTATGGAAAGGATAAGTAGTTAGGGATAAAAGTCAACTGTTTAGGAGGAAGCTTTGACTGATGTGGATCTGAGCAATCATGTGAGTTAATTCACAAAACTTTCCCAATAAATAAATCTTATTTTTCCCTTTAAAATGAGTAGTAATATGCCTAAAATAGATAATTGTACAAGAAGTTATACCTATCTAAATTTAGCAAAACTACTGAAAAATTTAAAAATGACCAAATGAACAGTATCTTTTGGAAATAAAACCAGGCTCCAATTTGAAGACAATTCATCTAGGACTTTTTTTCTCAAAATATATTCCAAGGAGCTTCCAATAAAACTTAGAATCACTTAATTTTGATTTTTCTAAAATTAATTATGAATTTTCAAAGTTTGGCCAATTTATGGGTTATTGTGAATAGTAACTCATGAGCAAGATTTTTCAAAGTCAAAATTTTCAAACCTTTAGCCACCAAATCAGATTCCATTCACCTCTAATTGGTTGGTTATTCAATAAAAAGTAAAGATGTTACATTTTTGGTATCAGAGCAATGGTTCTAGCATTAGTTGAAATGCTATAATTTGAGGTAAGATACTACTGTTCATTCAATGGATAGTTTTGGTCATTGTTGCATAAGAAATAGATGTGGCATGTTGTGGACATAACAGTGATTTGGAGGCCATTGAGATATCGAGAGGATATCTGAAATCTCTACTATTATGTGATCAGGGAGGATTATACCCTAGAGGCTACGAAATGAGCACTAGCCTTATTTGGAGATCTTTCTAAGGGAAACCTTTCTTGGAGTTAGATGTACTCTAACCTTAGTAATGCATAATACTAGATCTTTTGGATTATAATTATAAGTGACTGTTATAACATGCACAAATCTTTTGGCTGCTATATGAAGTGTGGATATAGATAAAGTACATGTTTGTGTGAATCAATATTCTTCCGTTCCTCTTGTAGTTAAATAACAACGTACACTATAGTAAGAACATGAAGAGTGGTTGAGTGAGTCAGGAGGAACAGAGAGAACAACCCACTAATCCTATTCCAGTACTTATGAATAGGCTAGACGAGCAATAGTGTGTGTTGCAATAAAAGCAGGCTGCACAACCAAGGCATTAAGAGGAAAGGGATGTTGCCATAGCAGCAATGGTGACAGTAGCGATAGCTCTACTTAGACCACTTGAGTAAAGAGAACTAGTCCAATCTTAACTAGTATAACCATAGCAGCCTATGGTAGAGCAAGCAAGGCCAGCTGCAGAGCAATATAATCCATAGTAGTAGATTACTTGCTTTTGCTAGTATAATCCACCTACATTCAAAGGAACCCTAAGTACCCAAGAAGCTAGACTGGATTACTCAGATGGAGAAGATCTTTAATGTCATGGAATATTCCTCTAAGTGGAAGGCTCAGATGGCAGTTTATAAATTAGAAGGAAAGGTAGAGCGGTGGTAGGAAAACACAAAATTGGTTTTGTAAGCCAATTAAACTCTGGTTACTTGGGAAAGCTTTAAAGAGCACTTCTATTAGAAGTACTTTTCATGCCAAGTGACAAATGAAAAGGAGGTAGAATTCCTAAAATAGAAACAAGCTGATAATGAATTATTCGACGAATATCTAGCCAAGGACATTAAGCTCTCATGGTATTTCACCTATCTCTAGAACATGAATGATGAGAGGTGGAATACAGAGAAGATTGTCAGAGGATTGAGACTCGAGCTAAGAAAGAAAGTTGCACCATGCGAGATAAAAGAATTCAATAAGGCGGTAAAGGTCTGTAGGATCATAGAGAGTAGCTAGAATCACCATAGCCTGGCTAAAGTGGTCCTGAGGGCAGAGAAACCCTCTGTTAGGCTAGTTAAGAAGTGAACCTCTTATAACAACAACAAGAAGAGGGAAAGGTCGAAGCCAGGCAATAGGCTCAAGAGGGGAAACAGACAAGGTGGATTTGATATCACATGGAAGGCAAGGGAATGTGAGCTCTATGGTAAGAACCATAATGATAAACCATGTTTAATGTGCTAGAATGTTTGCTTCTAGTGTAGGAAATTTGGACACTTCACTAGGGAATGTCTGCAAGGTGCAGAGGGTACGAGGCAACAGACCCAAGTAAGAGTTTTTTCCTTGTCTCAGGAGGAAGCCCACAAGTCACCTAAGATGATCCAATGTATGATCAGTATCAACGACTGCCTTGTGTATGCTATGTTTGATTCGGGTACTAGCCATTCCTTTTGTATCCTATGGTAGTGCTAGGCAATTGGGTCTGACTATTGATACCTTGCCATATGATATTATTGTTTCTATACCCACTAGCCTTAAAATTGTGACCTAGAGTGTGTGCTTAAATTGTGTGGTCATATATGCTCACTGCTGCACTGCTATTGATTTAATATGCATGCCTTTCTATAATATTGATGTGATTATTAGATTGATTACTTATCTACAAACAATATACTCCTCGACTATGGAAATAAAACGCTAGTACTTTCCCCAAAAGAAACAATCCCTAGTACGAAAGTTATATTGAATTTCATATTGGAAGCGAAAGTGAATAGGTGTGTAAGGCAATAATGCTAGGGGTACCTAGTCTTCTTCTCGGTACAAGCAGAGACAACAGAAGGGATTGATGAGATACCAATAGTAAGGGATTTCCTTGAAGTATTTCAGATAGAGATCAGTGGACTGCTACCAGAATGAGAAGTAGAGCTCATAATTGATCTCGTACAAGGACTATGCCAATATCAAAAGCTCCCCACTGAACGGCTCCAAACAAGATGGCACAGCTAAATAAACAAATAGAGGAGCTATTAGAAAAGAGATTCATTAGACCTAGCATATCTCCCTAGGGTGTACCAGTACCTTTCATTAAGAAGAAGGATAGTAGTTTAAGACTATACATAGACTACTGAGAGCTGAATAAGGTAACGATAAAGAATAAGCATCCCCTACCACGGATCGATGATATGCTAAACTAGCTGGCTAGAGCTATGGTATTCTCAAAGATCAATTCATGATCAAGATACCACAAGCTAAGGATAAAAGCTGAGGACATTCCAAAGACTGCTTTTAGGACTCGATACAGATGTTTTGAGTTTTTAGTGATGCCATTTGGTTTATGACCCTGCGATCTTTATAGATATGTGAACTAGATTTTTTGCCTGTGATTAGATCAGTTTGTCATAGTCTTCATCGATGACATCTTTGTGTACTCCAAATCTCAAGAGGAACACGACTAGTATTTAAGAACCGTTCTGACTACACTAAAGGAGAAATAGCTCTATACCAAGCTTAGTAAATATGAGTTTCGGTTAGATGAAGTTAGATTCCTAGGCTACGTAATTAAGCAAGAAGGTGTGACTGTAGATTCTAGTAAAATTGAGACAATACTCAACTGGGAATAGCCTAAGATAGTAACCGAGATGAGAAGTTTCTTGGGACTGGCAGGTTACTACAGGAGATTCATGTGGGACTTTTCTAGGATTGCCCAACCGTTGACCAAGCTCACTGGGAAAAATCAATAGTTTGTGTAGGATGGTAAGTGTGAGGCAAGCTTTCAAGAGGTGAAGCAAAAGCTGACCTTTACTCTAGTACTAGTAATCCCTGATCTGACAATGCCGCATATAGTTTACACAGATGTGAGTAAACAGGGATTGGGATGTATACTGATGCAACATAATAAAGTTGTCACCTATGCCTCACGACAGTTAAAGTCTCATAAGGAGAACTACCCCACATATGATTTAGAGCTAGCATCGATCATATATGCCTAAAGATCTAGAGGTATTATTTATACAGGACAACCATAGAACTGTTCTGTGATCATAAGAGTCTTAAGTACTTGTAATATCAGAAAGAATTGAACATGAGTAAAAAAATAGATGGAACTACTTAAGGACTATGACTGCCAGATTAAGTACCATTGGGAAAGGCCAATATAGTGGCCGATGCCTTGAGCAGGAAGGTGGTATAGGTGGTAACCCTGATGATCATAGAAGGTGAATTGTTAAAAGGTATCAGGGATTAGAGTCCTATCTACTAGATGTGATTGACATTTGATGAAGCAAGAGAATAAGGAACGGAGGTCTTATTGACAGAATATATCAAGAAAGCTCAAAGAAGGGATTAGTTAGCAATGACCCTTCGAGTTAGTACTAAACAACGAGACAAGGGATTTTGAGATCTTAACTAAAGGAATATTAAAGTTTAGAGAAAGAACAAATGTCCCTCTAGTAAATGATCTCAGAAAGCAGATTCTAGATGAGGCATATAAGAGTAAGTATACGATTTATCTGGGAATAACCAAGATGTACTAAGACCTTAAGTAATTGTTTTGATGGCCCAGTATGAAACAAGATATCACACAATATGTAGCAAGATGCCTCATATGCCAAAAAATAAAGATGGAGCACCAGAAATCGTCACGGTTTCTGCAACCCCTAGATCTTCCTGAGTGGAAATGGGGCAACATTTCTGTGGATTTTATTGTAGGATTACCTCGTACGTCATTAGATTATGATGTAATATGGGTCATAGTTGATCAATTGATGAAGTTGGCCTATTTCTTGGCAATCAAAGTTAACTATTCACTAGAGAAGTTAGTGAGATTATACGTTAAGGAGATCGTCAAACTTCATGGGGTACTAGAAAACATTGTGTTAGATAAAGACCCAAGGTTTATGTCCAGATTTTGAAAGAAGATGCAAGAAGCCATAGGAACTAAGTTGAGTTTCAATACAGCTTATCACCTGCAAACAGATGGGCAAATGAAGCGGACAACCCAAACACTGGAAGATATGTTAAGGGTATGTGTTTTGGATTTTAAAGGAAACTAGAATGAGTACCTACCACTGGCAAAGTTTGGTTACTATAATAGCTATCATTTTAGTATTCAAATGGCCCCATTAGAAGCTCTGTACCAGAGGAAGTATAGATCCCTGATCTGCTGGATAGAACTTGGAGAGAGGAAGGTTTAGGGTCCAAATATAGTAGATCAAATCTCTGGGATAAATTTGATTCAGTAGAAGTTGCTCACGGCTCAGAGCAGATAGAAAAGTTACACTGATAATAGGTGAAAGTCATTAGAGTTCCTAGTTAGAGATCATGTGTTCTGAAGAGTTTCTCCAACTACTGGTATAGGTCAATCCATTAAGGCAAAAAAGTTAATTGATGCCAAAATATATGGGACCATTTCAAATCCTCTTTAAAGTTTGACCAGTAGCCTATAGACTGGCCTTACCCCAAAATTTAAGTCAGTTACACAATGTCTTCCTCATTTCCTAATTGAAGAGGTACCCTCCAGATCCCAAAAATGTGATAGAACTTGATCAAATTGAATTAAGAGACAATCTATCATTCGAGTTATGATCTGAGCGGATAGTGGATCGAAAAGTCAAACAAGTGAGAAATAAGATGATCCTGCTGGTCAAAGTGTCACACCTTCTTTACTACCCCATTATATGTCAATTGGAACCATTATAATGCATTTTCAAACATTTTCGGATGAAAATTTTCAACTTTAAAATTTCACATTTAATCGTGTCCGTACACTGTTCATCTGAAATTGGGCCAACTTTGAAAATTTATAACTAATTCTAGAAAAATCAAAATGAGGTAGTTCTAATTTTCACGTGAAGCTTACTAAGAGTTCTATAAGTAAAAAAATACTCACTGGACTCAATTCCATCCAGAACAGTACCAAAAAATTCAACAAAGTGCCTGTTCATATGGTTAATTTTCAAATTTTTAGGATTTTAAGCCCAACTTTAGAAGGGCATAACTCTTAGCACAAAAAATCAATTTTGATGCTTTACTACTTGATTTAAAGCTAAAAATAAGATCTATTTGCCTACAAAATTTCATATTCAAATTTCAACAATTGCTTATTATTTTATATATCACAAAATTTAGCTTTTTTTTACAGTATTTTTATACCCTAATTCCATTTTCTTAAATTTTTTTTCCATTTTTCTCTTTTCCCATCCTTTTGGCATTATACCATTCAAATTTCTAACACTAGGGCATGTCATATAGATCTAATTTACATCACATTACCCTTCATAATTCATCACAAACTTAACATAAAGTTTGATATCATATTACATAATAGTCTAAGTCAACATAAAATTCACAATACTCTTTCATCTTAGCACGAATTCCTTGCCCTGATCCATGGATGGGTCATTCCCTATTTGAAACATAATTTAACATAGGAGGAATAAGATTTCATAAAAATCACAGTAGCAATTGAATTATAATTATCATGCAAATCAAGCAAGTTACAATGTGACATGTTATAGAACTTCAAAACATCTTCAAGTCACATAAAATCATGCTTAGTCTCATGCTAGGAGAGAAACATTAACACTTCCACATTAACACAACTCAATGCATTTGGCCAAAGCATAAACCAAAGTTATTCAACGAACCAAAATCACAACACAAGTTCCTCAATCCAAGCAAACAACAAATCACATTAAACAAGCAAAATATACAATCAAATTATAATTCAAACCTACCTTTTATCACTTGATTAACTTGGTCTCCTTAAGGGATAGTGATCCTTCTTAAGTTCTCCTCACAAAGCCCTTAAATCAAGCATAAATATAGCCTATATTAATAACCAAACAACTTAAACACAATCTTTAAACTTTAACTTAGCATTTTCTCCCCTTTTTCTTTGATTTTCAATAAAATGATTCCTCCTTTAGAATCAATAACCTTATGACTCATCCCAACACAATTTTTCATGAGGAATTCAAATATGCAATCAGATTTTCAAAAATAAACTCCTTCCCCATGAACAGTAGCTAGTCAAATAAGGGGTATTTATTTCCAAAAATTCCATTTTTGATTCCAATGATTTTAAACACTTTCCAACAACATATCCCTACACAAAAATACATTCTAAACCCATTGGAATTATCAAATCAAGCTAAAACAATTTGCTTCTGTATGAACAGTAGCTGGCCGAAACACACATATATAACACTAGGTGGATTTTCTTCCAAAAACCAATCCATACACCACTTATACATGCTTATTCCATGTGGTGTTTAAGGTTTCTATCCTTCCCTAAACCTTCCATGGTCCACTGAAATTTTGGCAGCATTTTCCTTAATTTTTCAAGCCAAAAACCTCAACTAACTAAGCTTGAAACTTAGGAATAGGAAGGCATAAGCATACCTTAAGGTTTCCTTGAGGTAGGTTGAATGATTCCTTGTCCAAAACCCTTGAGAATTTTGGTTGGTTAGTGCTGGAAACAAAGTGACAGAACCTCTCCTTGTTTTTCTATTTTTCCAACATTTATTTGTATTTTAAGGGGGGTCATTTATAGGCAAATAAATTGCCATTTTTCTCTAAATTTTGGACACATAAATGGCAGAAAAATGGAGTGAGTTGGTAGCCATCAAGTGCCACTTAGCTTTAGATTCAACCATGTGTCCCAACTCTAGAATTTTCTAGCAATTATCTTTTAATTTTGTATTTATTTTAATTAATTATGTGGAGTGACCAGCAAGCAAAAAAATTGGGCCCTTATTGGGATCAATGTGGGCTCCACAAATGGCTTGGACTATTCCAAAAAGATGGCCCACAGTCCAAAAGAAAATCCCAAACCAAATTGGAACTTTATCAGTTACTATTCACTAGTAACATTCCATAATTTTTTTAGACCTCCAAAAATTCATTGCTCTCCATGATAATTTACCTTTTAATATTAGAACATAATCTAAAAATTTTCAGAATTTTTTACCACCTCTAGGTGTTTATTTTGAATTTTCTTCTATTAGGCCCTTATCAATGTCACCGTAGGGAAATAAATTTCCTAAAATTAATTTCTGAGCTTGCAAGACCTAAAACCAATTTTATAAATTCAAGTAAATATTTAGATGATTTATCCATCATTTTTCTAGATTTATTGAGGCCTCTAACTAATTAAAATAATTATTTTCCTATGATTTTCTAATATTTTTCTGAAAAACGTCCATTTACAAGAAATTTTGTAATAATTTATTTTCACCATAATTCCACCTTTCAAGCTTCAGCTAAGTTTTCAAAACCTCTAATTTACACTTTTTCTATTTTTCAGGAATTTTCTAGAATTTTTCTTAATTTTTTCCGTTTTGCTCTTCCTATACTAATAATTAAGAAAATGCCATCCCGGATCTTATCAGGGTTTCACATCAAAAGTTGTTTCATCTCCTCATCTAGTTTCTATATTGACTCTCATCCCAATTTTTAATTCTCTATATCCGGGTGAAATTTTCTGGGATGTGACACAAAGTTATCTGGAAGGATACAAACTTGGAGGAGGCCACATGGGAGAAGGAAGATGAGATGAGGAGCAAGTATTCAGTGCTCTTTACATAAAGTAGGTGTTAAATTTTGAGGAAGAAATTTATTTAAGGGAGAAGGAAATGTAACATCCTGGAAATCTTAACCCTGAAAATAAGGGTATTAAATAGATCAAGGGCTAATTAAGGTGGAGGGAAACATAGTTAGTATAAGGTTGAATTTAAAATTCAGATAGTGGATGGACTGATATTTCAAATATCAGTCAAGGAAAGATTTAATTGGGAATTCAAGTTAGAAATTCTCAAAAATTCCCAGAAAATCATGAAAAATAGAAATAAGGGTCAAGGAATTATTGGAAGGAAAATAAATAAATATAAAATTTTCTTTATCTATAGGAATTTTTGGTTACACCAAGAGTAACCAAAAGTTAATTATAAAAAATATTTGGAGACCTCAAAATTCTAGAAAAAATATGAAAAATACCTTGGAGGATTATAATTATAATAATTTATAAAATTATCCCAACTTTGATTGATTGGCTTTAATAATATTTAAAGCATAATTATCATAGGTAGAGGGCTGATTTTGGAAAAAAAAAAATTTAGAGAATTCCTGTGGGAATTAAATTCTAAGAAAAATCATGGAATTTTTTTATACTAAGAGAAGACCAATGGTGAGGGTGTTATGTGATATATAACTCTATGCATATAATGCCTTAGCTTATGATATATTGAGTGTTATGAATGAGAAGTATGTTAGGTCCTTTCCATGGCATGTGCATTAAGTGAAAGTAGATATTAGCAAATCCATTTGGCATAAAATACTTTGCTTGTGTGACATTATGGATCAGATGCTATGCTACTATGATTCCTATGAATCTTAGCCCAGGTTTAACAACAACTTAGGGCCTTCTTCATCACAAGGAAAGGGTAAGGAGGTGGCTATTGCATGAAGAAATTATATTTACAATGACACTTTATGGTTTATCCATTTCATGTATTTATGCGGATAAATGTAAATCAATATTTTGTGGATGACTTATGTGACAACTTTATCTGATTATATGGTAAAGTATGCTGTGAAAATCATTTGTGTGGTTGATTGAATGGTATAAGAAGTTAGAGCTTCATTATGCAAAGGATAAGTAGTTAGGGATACAAGTCAACCATTTGGAACAAAGTTTTGACTGACGTGGATCTGAGTAATCGTGTAAGTTAATTCATGAAACTTTTCAGATCAATAGATCTTATTTTTCTCTTTAAAATGAATGGTAATATGCCTCAAACGAATAATTGTGCAAGAAGATATGCCTATCCAAATTTAGGCAAAAATAGTGAAAAATTTAAAAATGACCAAATGAACAGTACTTTTTGGAAATAAAACTAGGCTCGAATTTAAAGAGAATTCATCTAGAACTTATTTTTTCTCAAAATATATTCCAAAGAGCTTCCAATTGAACTTGGAATCACTTAATTTTGATGTTTTATAAATTAATTATGAATTTTTAAAGTTTGTCCAATTTATGGGTTGCTATGAATAATAACCCATGAGCAAGATTTTTCAAAGTCCAATTTTTCAAACCTTTGGCTATCAAAGTATTATCTAAGTTAAAGAAACTTAGGAATTGAATCTAAATCCTCATATATATATATATATATATAGATATGTTCCTACTCCAAACCTTAGAAAAATCCTTTCAAGCTAGAATTTTGAGTAATAGTTGAAAGTCTTAGAGGGGGAGTTAGAGAGTAGAACTTTGTGAGTAGTTTACTCTAATACTATAGAGATAATTTTTTAATTTCATTTGTAGATATAAGTCATATTGTGGCATTTTTGAGCTTGGGCCTCGTTTATATTTGTTTGTTAGCTAAGAGACTAGGTAACTGAATTTCGATCAATTGCGTGTTCAGATATAAGTTGGTGAGGGTTTTTATAACTAAATTCTTTTATATGAAATTTTTATTTGCATAAACTGTCTTGTGGGATACTGTTTTGAAGGTGACTGAATAGAGTGAGTTTGGCTTTGGAATATGATACTTGAGTTAAAATTTTGATGAGTAATGTTCCTGAATATGTGTATATCTACTTGAATATTTTGAATCAAGTACATTTGGGATGGGTTGTGGAGGAGATGATTGGAGTTAACTTGATCGGTATACTTGCCATGTGGTATTGGCTTTCATATTAAGCTCTATAGTTGGCTACTATTGTTGTCCAACCTATTCTTCCAAGGACTACGACACCCTGCTAGTTTTTCGAGGGGGGACCCATAGTCTACTAAGTGCTATGTGGTCTTTGACCAACTCACATCACTCGTGAGTAGCCAGTCTAATAGAAAGAATTTAGCCCATGGATTCAGTCGGTGGAAATAAGAAGGATATGAGGGTGGATTTGGGTTTAGGCATTGCATATGATATGAAATCTTCATTGATATTTATGTATACTTCAAATTACTGAAAAGTACATTGTCTGTTATGATATTATCAATTGCATGAGGTTGGCCGAAATATTTAACTTATATAGTCATTATGAGTATAACTGTTAAATAAATATTTATTGATTTATTAACTCTATATATCTCACCTAACACCTCACTAGCCCATGCTTGTATGTGTGATAGGTAGGGATTTAGTTTTTGAGACATTGTCTCACCCTTATTGTTTAATATTTTCCAGGTGAAAGCTTTAGAAGAGGAACATCAAGGAGGGCTTAGGAGGAGTAAAGCTAAATTAGCGACCTATAGCACCTTCTCAATTTATGAGTTGTTATTTTTTGTATATTGCCACCTTAGGACAAATTGTATTTAATTGATTCATGTATTATCGTGTTTTTGTATTCTTATATTTTTTCTGTTGTGGCATACATGCTGATAATTGGCTAAAGGCCTAGGATTGCATGTGATATTATAAGATATGGATGAGACTTAATTCTTACTATTTTAGTTTAGGAGCTATGTAATATGTTATCTTATAACTATGTTAGATGAAATTGATCCTTTCTAACATGGTTAGCATATGAATGAGTCAAGAAAAGTTCTTTCATCCATGACCGTGTATATGGTTAGGTTCTACTTTTTTCTATCATGGATAACATTATTACATAGTGAGCTGGTTTATATGACCATGATAAATTTGAGTATGTTGCTAGCATGGTTTCAATTTTGAAAGTTAGTCTTAAAAAAAAGTAAGCTTATTAGTTTATTTAGGAAAGTTGTTTCAAAAACAAATGGTACATACAAAGGATTTTAAGAAAATAAATTTTATAGGATACTTATATAAGTAGGAGAATGTCGTTTATCATAATCTATTCAAATCATTTTTTTTTACATAGAATAATTTATTAAATTTTATTATGGTAGCTATTTTTTCAATAATGTGGCTTGTTTTTACTAATTATAAATAGTTTTCATCAAATATATAAAACACATATAGATAATATAACATAATATAATATAATACATATATAATTAAATTATATATCTTATCAATGTTAATTAAAAATTTAAATTTTAAAAATATATTTATGAAAAAAATTATTTATGATTTAAAATTCAAAATTAGTGTCATTGAAAATTAATATTATATTAAAAATATTTTTAAAAAATAAAAAATTGTAAAATAAATAGTAAAACAAATATTTAAAAAAATTTTTGTTATAAAAATGTTATGATTAAAATTACCATATAGTTTATTTTTAGTTTTTAATAATATGTGTATATGTATATATAATTGTTTGTGTAAAAGAGTATTATATATATTTAATTTTTCATAATAAGTTAGTAGGTTCATTACAACTCAACAGGTAAAGCCGCGTGCGTGCATAGATGAGGTCTAAGTCGTAGAGAAGTCACTTTAAGGAGGAATTATGTAATGGTGACATGTGGCAAGTGGAGGTGAGATGGCAGTGACACATGGTGGGGGAGGTGAGGTGGCAGCAACACATGGAGGTGGGGACTGGTAGAGGAATCACGTGGCATTTAAAATATTTTTAAAAAATTGGGTTAGCGATGAAAAATTTGTGACAAAAATTTTTTGTTACTAATTAGTGACAGATTAGCGACGAAAAATTTCTGTCAATAATTAGCAACAGAAAAATCCCATCACTAATCCATCGCTAATCCAATTAGTGATAGAAGAATTAGCAACGGAATACATTCTGTCACCAATTCCATCGCTAAATAAAAATTTCGTTGCCAATCACATGGTTTTTTTGTAGTGACACACAATAATGCTCCCTATCTTTTTGCCCAAAAAATGTAGATTTTAAATTACCCAAGTAAAAAAACTAAAATTTCCATAACAGTTGTGTTGTCCATGGAGTTTCTTTTCCTTTCATCTTGAATTCAAAAACTTCATTAATTTAAAGTTTGATTTCTAATAATTAAAATATATACAACACAAAGATCATGTGAAAAACAAAATATAACTTAGAGCAGACAGAGGTATGCTACAACAGTTTTATTCTAATGTATAAAAGTTGAACTGCATGTTTGAATTAGAAGCAATTCAAATCTCAGTAATAGAATAGAGAGAAACAATTACTCACAAGACAAATCAATCATATCAATGAAGGATTCAGAGTTTACCAAGAATTCTGCTGAAATAAGTCGATAAACCATACACAATGAAATCATAATTGTCTCCATAATTTTACAAAGCAAATTTACTAGTGAAAAAGAATGAAGAGACACTCTTCTAATAGAGGTTTTTCAAGGGTAACTATTATTTTCCATAATTTCTTTCAACAATTATCTTTCCTTTTCCTATCTATTTTTTTTTTTAATTTGCCCCTTTTTTGTGGACAAAATCTGTTGTCGACCATCAACTAAAAGAATAGTAACTTGACAAATTATATAATGGAAAAGGCATTAATCAATAAACGAATATTAATTCAGGGTTGATTGTTAGAATATTACAACATTCCCCCTGCTTTCTTTCTCAAAAGTCAATCAGATGGCACAAGAGAAACAATAATGATAAGGAAAGTTGTAATTAGGAGTTATATGGTGGAGGCATGGGCATATCCTTAACTATGCCACAAAGCATAGTTGCGTTTTGAAGGTTGTATTCATCTCTGAGAGATCGCTCTGGGGACAAAACGCTAACATAGAGTTGTTGGCCCAAATAGTGGTTCTCAGCTAACTCTGACCTCAAGTTCCACATTCCACAATTATCAAATGTGAGCATTATGGCTGCCCAACAATTTGGGAAGACTTGGATGGTGTGCCTGCTCACAGCATCGAGGAGGTTATAGTTCTTCCTCTTCTCTGGGGCCCATCTCCCAGGCTCGGTGCTGCATCATCACACAAGCAAATTAATCAGTCAACTTCTACAAACATGTAATTAATGCAAAAAGGGTAGAATATATATATATATATATATATATATGCAAAATGAAAAAAAATGGAATACTAACGCCACAGCGAAGAAAGAATATCCGTCCAAGTTATAAGATTGCATGCTCTTTCCGTGGTTTTCAATGATAATCTCAACGAAGGTACGGTATGTGATATTTATGACATTGGGTTGGATGGTAAGGCTATCCAAATTGGCTGGTGGTTCATCAGAGATGATGTTATACTTGAAGACTTTGTTGGCAACTCCAAAGTATTCAGCTAACTTGAAAGGGGTGTCACCATCAATATGCGAAACCCCATTAAGGGCATATCGATTTTTGCCTTGAACCTTACTGCTTGATCCTACCAATATGATAGTACGAGTGATTTCGATTTGACCGTATTTGTAAGACCCTTGAGGATTAGGCCTAGCCGCACTCGCAGTAAGGTTCCAACGGAAAGAACGGAATTGGTTAATAGACCAAGCAATGCCAACAGGTGCCTCGGGGATCTCTGGTGAGGCAGATCCTTTGCCATTTTCATAGCGAACAATTCCTTTACCAGTAAGAATAGTCTTAGTAAAGCGAGTGGAAGCCACAAGGTAGTAATCCTTAGGCGCTTGATCGGCAGTGACAAGAACGGTAAAGCATTGGCCGACATGTACATCAAGAGAGTTATAAATGTTCTGAACAACATGAGATCCCTCTGTCTCAACGAGCTTCATGCCATGGCCTTGGATCCTGAAGTTTAGAGAATTCTTACTCCCAGCATTGCAAATTCTATATTTGTATGTCTTACCAGGCTTCATGGTGAAAAGTGGCTCGTCGCTTCCATCACCCTTCGCCGTTTTGCCGTTGATGATCACACCGGCAGGCCTGCCAATAGATCGCCCACTATCCAAGAGCTTTAGAAGTGTGGCGTGCTTCTTAGTGTACCAATCACCAATGAGAACATTGAACTCATCCTCAGGATCTGGGTATGGAACTGGAATCAATAGACGACTAAACACACGAATGATACCATAACCACCTACAGCCCTATGCATGGATGTGGTGGGATAATAGAAGAACGTTCCGATTTGATCTTTAATTTGGAAACGATAGGTGAAGTTGGTTCCTGGAGGGATAGGGCATTGGGATCCTAATGTACCATCCATCCATGAATTCTTCCTATGTTGGACCCCACTCCAGGTGAAAAGCAAAGGCTCATCAAGCTTGTTAAACACATTCACAACGATGTTATTGTTGGATGAGCAGTTAATTTGTGGCCCAGGAAATTGGCCATTAATGAGAATTACTTGTTGTGGAACTCCAAGAGGAGATAATGTCCCATATGTTACATTCCATGTGTAGAATACATAAGGGTCTTCACCCATCACAGTAGACATTGTCCCTGCCAGGAGGCATATCAGAAACAAGAACATCTTTCCATGACCCATGCTCAAATGTTGTCTCCTCCCAAAAAGAATCAACCCTTATCTATTACTCTCTCCCACTTTATATTAATTCTTTCTATGAAGCGGAAGAAAGTTCTTCCCCTTGTCTCAATTCGCCGACGCGTAACTTGTATATATAGTTTGTTCAATTATTATTTTTGTTGTGTAGTAAGCATTTTTAAAGAATCCACATATAGGTTTATCCCTAAACTTAGTAAACCTTTTCAAAATAGGTGCATGTCTATCTGGCAATCGTTGTGTTCAAAACCACTCATTCCTAGTCGCCAGTTTCACCATCTCCTTTTTGACCTTTCTAAATTTTACCAGCTTGATGAAAATGAATATAAGCCAAATGGCATGTTCAAAAGTAACCAGATCCGAACTTTGACTATAAGTTCCTTAGAACCTCAAATTCATAACAAACAAATAAACGTCAAGTCAAATTGTTTTGTTATTAAGATGTGGTCTTACTCTATTCCTCCGTTTTCTTATCTTTCGAATATTTTTCTTTGTAAAAAAAATTCAATTCATTAATTTCCTGTATGTATGTTTTGACTACTATTGTAACATAAAATGTGAAATATAAATTTTAGATAAAAATTTAATTAATTAATTCATTTCATTTCATTTTTTTAATCAAGTTTCTGTAACTTTTTTAAATTTTGTAACTGTGAGCTATTTGTCCCTACACTCATTTTTAATTAAGGGATAATGTGGATGATGACTAAGTGGCATGTGGATTTCTACAAAAGACGAAATAAAAGAGGTTTTTTTAAAATGACGAAATAAAGTTTGTTTATTGTTCAATATAAAAATGAAAAATTATTATACTCATATTATCTCCTTAATATATAGTCCATAATTTGGTTGATTTTAATTTTATTTAGATCCATACAGCAAAATTAATTCTGGAATATTCTGTAACGCTTTGCTTAAGGTTCACTTAGCAAAGTTATTTGGCCATTTAAGAATTCAAAAACTTTAACTTCAGATGGGCATTATTCCTTTTATTAGAATGGGATTTTTTTAAAAAAAATTAAAAATTCATAGCTAATTCAGTATAGCTGAAAAAAAATAATGGTTCAAAACTCTAATCTGACATCTTGAGAAACTATTTGCTATAAAATAAAGACCCGGGTTAACTGCAGTCCCATTTGATCCAGAAGGTTGCCTAAATCTAAACAGGACACTGGGATTTTCGCTGGAATTTTCAGAAATTTCTAGAAATTTGACCCAAATTTAAAAGGTTATATTTTTATTCCACACATTCAATAATTATAAAATATTTCCCGTTTTAAAACTCAAGATGAGTACTATTTTAATACCAAATTTCATAATCTAGATTGAAAAATTGCCTTGTTTCTAAACAGTCACAAAAGTAATAACCAAGCTAAGTTTTCATGCATTTTGGCCGCGATCATTACAATGGCACTAATCTTGACTGGTGCTAATTAAGCTCTCCGGCTCCTCCTTATGGAGTTTAATTATATGCCCATACATATTAAATTAACATAAGCATATTAAGCTACTAACCATACAAAGTAACCACAAAATATCAAAATAATAACAATTACCAAGCCACCACTTCTTCTATTCCTCCATTTGCTTCGCTTTGCCCTTAGATGTATTGGCTCATGCTGTTGGTATTTGGGAGAAAAGGGATGAGATTTGAGAAAATTTTAGTAGCAAAAATCACATTTCAATGTACAAATATAATGCATAGCTAAACCAAGCATGTAAAACAATCCACACAGAATAACTCTTTACAGATAACTAAACTAAATAACTGACTAATGCACATGGACACCAGTCTTATGAACTACTCAAAACAACATATAAAATCAATTTAGTCTTGGGTTCCCACAATAATCAAGGCAACACTTAAGGACTCAACCTTTTAACCATAATATCAAAAAAAATATGGGCAATAAACCCATAATATAATTTGAGCATAAATATCCAAGTCCACAACCTCAAAGGCCAAATTAACACAAGTAGCGGAGAGAACTTGAAATAGAGCGCTAAAATCCATCAACAAAGGAATTAACAAAAATAATGATTTAATGTCCTAGGGTCATAGCAAATAGAAATAATCAAATGAACTCAATATGTACTCGAGAAGTATAAAAGCCACTAGCTCACTCCTCTGGTACCTTCCCTTGCTCCCTATGCGATTTGTATTAAATAATTTGGGTGAGCACTAACGTCTCAATAATCCAAAGTTCAACCATACACACACAACTATTACACAAGTAATTCATATTAGCTATGTAAATAAGTACTGCAACAGCTTAACTAATCACTAACAGATGATATAACTAATTTCATAATATATCATGTTCACATGTAATGAATGCTTCCTACCTTATTACTCTATCCAACTTAATTTTGCTAACTGGAATCATAGGATTATTGAAACATTCTGGATTTTGGGCCTAGAAGTACCAGAATTAGGCTAAAATGGGCAGGCTACTAGACCCCTCTTGGCAGGAGTTCCATAAGTTCTTTGGAAGGATAAGGGGATTCTCACGGACCAAACTACAAAATAAGAGCTTTTTGGAACCATGAGACTAGGCAAGGTAGAGACTACGATGAAGTCTTGAGGACTCGAGTATGGTAATTGGAGATGATTAATGGCTAAAAGTTATGCCAGGAACCTTAGTGAGATGATTCCTGAGGCTAAACTTGAGCAGGGACCTAACTATAAATTTGAATAGTTTCGGGTCAGAAAGAGCAGTAATAGAAAGTATGCCCAAACATTTAAAAAAAATCTCAAAAAATTTCAAAATAATAGGAAATAAGGTTATATGGCTCATATAGGGTTAAAAATGACCCAAATACCCCTGGAGCAAATTGATAAAATTCGTAAGGTTTTGGCTAATTATGAATATTAGCTAAAATTGAATTACTTAAAATACAAGGAGGCCTCAGATGATTAGAGAAAAATGAGGAATAATACTTGAGGAATTATCACAGGTTTTAAAAATAATTTTGTCCCCAAAAAACAAAGAGGATGGCTTTAATAAAAGTTAAAGCATATTTATACACTATCCAAGAAAAGTGAAATAAACTATTTATGGTTTGACTTTTGACTTGAGAAGAATTAGAGAAATTCTTCATAATGAAAAAGTAGTATCGGTACCTAGAGATAGATTCTCAGACTTATGGACTGATAGAAAGAATTAGGTCAAATTTGCTCTAAAATAATATTATTAAATGTTTTAATGAAATAACAAAGGGAAGAACACTATTCCCTCTTTAGGCATGTTATACAATGCCATGTGAAGTTAATTGAGATGAGAAAATGTGCCATAATATTTTTCAAAGTTACCAGGTAAATCAGGACCTGAAAAAAATACCTGATACGGTGCAAAATGGCCAGATTGGTAGAGGAATAGTTAGGGGCTACATTTTGCACGAATTTCTCCCTATTTCCTCCCTATTTTAATTCCAAAATGATGAAGGGACATGGATGAAATAATATAAATTGTTAAGGGGCATGTTTGGAAGAAATAGAATTATGTAATAAAATATTGCTTATGATCACAAATAAGGATTATGTGTCCCTTGAGGTGGCATATGGGGTGGCTTTGGCACTGATTATTGAGAATAGGATTATGTGACAAAATCAAGAGGGAGAAAACATGAATGGCTAAGATTAAGCCACATACACATAAAAGATCAAGGGCTAATGTCACACCTTATTTTTAAACCTCATTTTACCTCAATTGGAACCATTTAGAATCATTTCTTATGGCCTTAATTTGGAAAAATTTAAACCTTAAAATTTCACAAATTCGGGTTACTATTTATTGTAACCCTAATAAAGGCCAAATTTTGAAAATTCATAACTAATTCTAGAAAAATCAAAATAAAGTCATTCCAAGTTCTACTTAAAGCTCTTGGTGCCTTCTTTAAGGGAAAAATACTCATTGTCATCCAGAACTTATCAATTAATCCCAAATTTCATGCAAAGTGGTACTATTCATATGGTCATCCTTCAATTTTTTAGGATTTATGCTCAATTTTGGAAGGACATAACTTTTTGTACAAAACTCGAAATTTAATAAAATACTACTTGCTTTAAAGCTAAAAATAAGATATATAAGCTTGCCAAAGTTTAGCTTAAGATTCAACCAATTGCATAGAATTTCATTAGTCAAACTTTACCCCTAAAAAGTCAACTTTTATCTTCTTAAATTTACCATTCTTGGTTGTTCTTTCCCTTTTCAATCCATATGACCATTTCAATCACATAGCCCATATTCACACATGATCACTTGATAATATATTCACATGCATAGTCACTTTGGTCAATATTACAGTAACTCCACATAGTTTACATTGATACACAATAATTCATAATAACTACATCATTATTTTAAAGAGGCATAACAACTAATTATCTCCCAAAATTATCTCCTTTCCTTTGTCCTTGCTTTATTTAACTCCTAGTTAGTGAAAGTTTAAACATAAAGGAGTGAAATTTCATAGAAATCTTAGTAGCAATGAATCATAATTATCATGCAATTCATGCTATGTGAAAATGTGACATGTGAATATAAAATTAACATCATTATGCAACATTTCATGTGCATATCATTTGCCATAGAAAGAGAGCAATCAATCAAGCTATTATGTCATTCCTTATACATATTGCCAAGGCATATTCACATATAATTTCATGCACAGTCACATAATTTGCTTAATCACATCATGGCAATATAAATCAAATAACACATACACATTTAAACAAGCAAGAAAGCATTCAAATTATGAGTTTAATGCTACCTCTTGATTGCTTAATCAATTCGGCCTCTTTGGTATTATTGTGCTTCTCTTTGATTTCTTGCAAAGTGCCTATCATTCCATGTACAAACACATTCGAAATTACTAACAATCCAAGCATAAATACTAGTACTTGACATTAAGCTCAATTAAACCCCTTTTTCCTTGATTTTTGACATAATTATTTTCTCTTGGTTTCGATCAATCTGTTAGGCTATTCCTACATAATTTTTCATGTAGAATCCAAATATCAATTTTTTAGTGGCAGTTTCACCCAAGAGGAGGTGAATTGGGTAAGTTATAAAAATTTTAACATATTAAAGCAGTGCTGTAAATAAAATAGAGAAGGTCGAGTTAGAAGGATTCACCACAGAGTGAAGACACAAGATTTATACTAGTTCGGTCTCAACCATTTGAGCTACATCTAGTCTTGAGAACATCTCTAAGATTTCCATTATGATCCAAGATTAAACGGGCTCTTGGTGCCTTAGTACAGTAACTGATTTCTCAATCACTCCCCCTTACTATCCGTAAGGTTACAACCCCCCTAAAGCTCAGTGAAAACAGAGTATTGAATGCAACAGTAAATATTTTAACAGAAGGTAGCTCCAGTATTCAATACTTCATTCAATGCCCTTCGCGCCTTTTATAGTTGGAGAGGTTTGATTAACCATTAGACTAAAGAGCTTTTAGCCATTGTAAGTTTGGCTGCGTGTGTTCAGTGGTTGCAATAATAGTTCACCATTAATGTTTCTGACATGGTATATTAGAGGCTACTACATGACCGTTGAGCTTGCTTTGTAATCTTTAACAATACTTGAAACAAGTTAGTTGTCTTTCAGAAGGAAACTTGTAAAGATAATTGAACAAATAATGATCATTGATATGTATATAACATTTAGAAGTACAATGAATCAAACATCAGATACTTTAGAAATAACCTATACATACTTGATCAAAGTCCTGATTGATAAGTAGTTGATCAATAAAGCTTTCAATTAAATACAAAGAGAAATTTAGTCACACATTTGTACTTTTATCGATAAGCTTATGGATCAACAGATGATCAAATTAGTGATTGATAAACAATGAGAAATGAATACAATGACTTCAAATGAGATATTTCAAGATTAAAGCTTTTAAATTCACCTTTGCCTTTGAATCCTTTCAAAGAGAATTATGTGTAAAAGGAAGGCCGAGAAAAGCTTAAAGATAAAAATATGAGAGGTTTTGAAATCATCATGAAAAGCTTATTATGAAATGAACTTCTACAATGATTGAACAAGTAATTAAAAACTGCTTGATCAATCATGTTATCGATAAAGCTAAGTATGAGGAAAATAGATTTTGAACATCATTGATCGAACACTTTATCGATAAATGAATAATAGGAAAACTGATCTATGAAAGGTCAAGAAAAGTTTTTCACATCGAAATCATAGAGTGTATAGTGTTTGAGTAGTTGACCGATTAAAGATTGATCGATCAAGTGATCGATAAAACAACATTGGAAAAACTTGGTTCAAAAGGCTAGAAAGGAGTTTGATCGATCATGTTATGTGAAAATAGAAGTTTCAGAGGTTTGGATGATCGATCATTTGATCGATAAATCAATGATCGATCAGGTGATCAAAAAGAGACTTAAAACAGTTTAGTGTAGTGAGGTAGTGATGATCAATCATTTGATCAATAACCCACTGATCGATCAAGTGATCGATAAAAGAACCTGACAGCACATTTGGACAGACTATCAATAATCCATTAAGTTAATATGCAATGATAGAGCAGGTTATCGATAAATGTATGATCAAAAAGGTAATCGATGAATGGTGAATGAAATAGAATGCAACTTAAGTAGAAGAGTTTTACCATTTATCTGTCTTCTCATCAATAACTCATTGATCGATAAGGTGATTGATAAAAGCTTACCAGAATTGTGTCTTGCCACACCTCTCTTTATATACCATTATACATCAATTGGAACCATTATAACATGTTTCGTAGTGTTTCCGGATGAAAAATTTTAAAATTCAGGATTTTACTGTTCATCCCGTCCGTACACTGTTCACCCGAAAATGGGTTAACTTTAAAAAATTATAACTAAATCTAGAAAAATCAAAATGAAGTGGTTACAATTTTCATGCAAATCTTGCTAAGATTTCTATGGAGAAAAAATAATCATTAGGTCCAATTCCATCCAAAATAATTCTAGAAAATTCGTCAAAGTGTACTGTTCATTTGGTAAATTTTCAAATTTCCAGTATTTTTGCCCGACTTTGGAAGGGCATAACTCGTAGCACACAACTCCAAATTTAAGGAATTGCCACTTGCTTTAAAACTAAAAATGAGATCTATTAGCATGTAAAATTTTATGCCCAAGATCCAATAATTTTTCATTATTTTATGTGTCACAAGTTTGGCACTTTTTAGAGAATTTCTATCCCCTAATTACCACTTTCTTGATTTATTTCCCCTTTTTCCTTTATCTACATTCTTCCCACAATGCATCAAGCATAATTCCAATATTGGAACATGGAATAACAATATAATTTACATCAAAATGTCATCCATAACTTATCATAAAATCAACATAAAATTTGGTACACTTGATACAAGTTTCTAACATAACATCATATTCATAAAGCTATTTCATTCCAAGGCCAATTCTTTTCCTTGCTCCATGCTTGGTCCACTTCCTAATTAGTGCATAAAATAACATAGAAGGAATGAGATTTCAAAGAAATCTCAATAGCATATGAATTATAATTATCATGTAAATCAATGCAAGTTTAATTGTTACATGTTATGTAATCCAAACCATTCCCAACTCATAGGAATTCATACCAAATATCATGCAAGGAGAGGAACATCATATTATCCACATTAACATATCACAAAGCATTTGGCCAAACCATAACCAATGTCAATCAAACAAGCAAGGTCAACACAAAGTTCCTCTAATCCAAGCAACAACAATCACAACAAACAAGCAAGATAAACAATCAAATTATAATTCAAAGCTACCTTTGTAAAGCTTATCCAATTAATTCCTCCAAGAAGCAATGCTTCTCCTTAACTCCTCCTCTCAATGCCCATTAAACCAAGCATAAACATAAGCTACATTAATCATAAAACAACTTGGTTCCAATACTTTAACATTAACTTAACAATTTCCCCTCTTTTTCTTTGATTTTTGACAAATTGATTCCTTCTTTAGAATCAATCATCTCATGACTCAATCCTACACAATTTTGTTAGATTTAAGGTTTTTATGATAACAAATTAAGGAATCTATGTTTTAGTAAATTGATCGATTACTTGATAGATAAAGTTCATATGTAAACTGATAACTTTGTAGAAATATTAATTGACTTGATAGATAAATCTATTTGAATGTGTTGATCGATTACTTGATCGATCATCGTTAACACTATCTTGTGAAGAAGCTTGCAAAAAGTTATCAATCAATTGATCAATAATCTAATGATCGAACAACTGACAGATAATGGACATAAGTTTTGGGAAGTATTTATCGATCACTTGATCGATAAATGAGTTATCGATGAGAAGATAGATAAATGGTAAAACTTCCCACTCTCGTTGTATTTTGTTTAAACACCATTTATCGATCACGTTATCGATCACAACTTTATCGATAATCTATTCTGTCATTGCATAATATCTTACTTGCCTATCAATATTGTCTCTCTGTTTAAGTGTTTTTGAAAATTACTTCATCAATAAATTGATCGATCAATGATTTATTGATCAAATGATCGATTAGCCTCTTTTCATTGATTGAAATTGTTTAAGTCTTTATTCGATCACTTGATCAATCATTAATTTATCGATAAAATGATCGATCATCCAATCCACTGAATATTCTGTTTACATATAATGTGATCGATCAAACTTGCTCCTGGGATTTTGAATTGAACTTCTCTACTACATCATTATCGATCACTTGATCGATAAGTCTCTGATCAATCATTTTAGGATTTATGCTCTTTATGGAAATCTTTGTCAAACTGCATTTTATCAGTCAACTTTCCTGTCATCCATTTATCAATAAATTATTTGATCAATATTCCTTGAAAATCAAATTCTCTCTTACTTAGCTTTGTCGATAAATTGATCAATCTAACACTTATCGATCAATTATTCGATCAATGATCCAACTCTTTCAATATCAAAAGCTACGGTGAGATCTAATAATCTTCTGAATATTTCTCTTCGAGCTTTTCTTAGCCTTGATGTTTATCTTAATACTCTATTTTAAGAGTTTCAAAATCATTGGGTGACCTTGAGCTATTTTTTTCTACATATTCTTTCTAAAGTTAATCTGTCCATTTATCGATCACTTGTTTGATCATGAGTAAATCCATAACTTGATCGATGAATATAGCTATTTGTTTCAAAATCTTTCATCTTAATTAATCGATAATGTAATCGATAAACCAGTTATCGATCATGTCTTCGATCAAGGTTGTTCAGTTTCTAGTTATTGGATCTGATGTTTGATTGATTTACTTCTCTCTTAACATAAGAATATTACTATCATTTTATCAGTTATATTCCTGAATATCATTCTGGAGGAAAAACTTATTAGATTGAAGTATTGTTACAGATTACAAAGAAAGTTCAACGGTTATCTAACGGTTATTCAGTAGCTTGTAGCCTACCATGTCAGAAACATTAAATGGTGAATACCATTACAACTGGGAAAACATGCCACCGAACTCTCAACGGCTAGAAGCGCTTCCATCTAATGGTTATTAAACTTCCTCAACTATAAAAGGTATGAAGAAGCATTGAATGCATAGAATTGAATGCGCGAGCTACCTTCTGCAAATAACTTACTGTTGCATTCAATACTCTGTTCTTGTTTATACTGGGCTTCAGTGTTTCTCATCCATTTACTCTATGAGAGAGTTTTACATATCATCTTTAATCACTTTCTGAGTGAAACTCAAGAGTGTGGACTCTTGAGTGGGTCTGTAACCTTACGGGTAGTAAGGGGGAGTGATTGAGTGAATCAATTGCTGTACTGCAGCACCAAGAGCCCGATTAATCTTGGAACTTAGTGAAATACTCAGAGGTATTCTGAGGACTGGAATAGGTTAAGTGGTTGAGACCGAACCAGGATAAATTCTGTGTCTACTCTCTATGGTAAAATCGCTCTAACTTATGCTCTCTATTTCTGTTTAGCTTACTATTTTTAATTTGCAAAATTTTTATAACTCACCCAATTCACCCCCCTCTTGGGTGAGACTACAACTAACATTTGGTATGAGAGCAGGTCTCTTCAATAAAGACTTAACAGTCTAAAGAGAGATCCAATGGCAGGTTTCAGAGACAGCGTCCTACCTGAAGGATGTTTAATGTCAAAGCCACCTGGCTTCAGTGGAGAAAACTACACCTTCTGGAAAATAAGGATGAAGATCTTCATCAAAGCTACAGAATATGGATTGTGGGACGTGATCAAACATGGGAACTACATCTCAATGAAAAACATAGACGGTTGATAAGTTCGTAAGAGTCCCAGTGAGTTCGATGAAGAAGACAAGAGGCTAGTGACATTGAATGATAAAGCTACCAATATACTAACCTGTATGCTAAGCCAAAAGGAGTATTTCTAAGTTTCTAATCTAGAAACTACAAAAGAAATACGGGAAAAATTGGAGATTGCCCACGAAGGAACAATGGATGTCAAACAGAGTAGAATCAACACTCTAACCACGGAGTTTGAATTATTCAGAAGGAAGGATGGAGAAAGCATCGAAGACATAAAAGTCAGATTTTCACACCTTATCAATCATCTTATTGCACTCGAAAAGAAGTATAGTTAAGAGGATCAAGTGAGAAAAATCTTAAGTAGTCTCATGAATGAATGGGAACCAAAAATAACAGCCATTGAGAAAACAAAGGGAGAATCAATTGGCTCTATCGCAGCTCTTTTTGGGAGTCTAGCGGAGTATGAGAGCAAGCAGAAATACGAAAAAGAAATGAATGAGAAGAATCATAAAGGCATTATTCTCAGAACTCCAAAGAGTGAAGATGACGATGAAGAGGACCTGGAAGATGACGAAATGGGTCTTATCATCAAAAGGTTCAAGAAATTCTATAGAAACAAAGCTGGAAGGAGGTTTCAATCAAAACGCAAAACATCCACATCTCAGAATGAGCCAAAGGAACCAATTATCTGGTTCAAATGTAAAAAGTCGGGGCACATCAAAGTAGAGTGTCCTCAGTTATCTAAGATAAAGGACAAAGAAAAGAAAAAGGAAAAGTTTTGAAAGAAGAAAGCCTTTATCACATCAATATGGGGAGATAGTTCCTCAGAAAAAGAAGAAAGCAACGACGAAGAAACCGCCAACATTTGTCTCATGGCTCAGGAAGATGAAGATACAGAGATAGATGAGGTAGTCACTTCTAAACCCTTCTATGATAAATTACAATATGAATGCAATGTATTACATTCAGAATTAGTAAGAATTGCAAAGGAGTTGGTAAGCTCCAAGAAAAAAATTAAAGCTTTTGGAGGAACAGCAAGCAAAGCAGAAAGATAGCACAACTCCACCTCCAGTATGTACGGAATGTGAGCAAAACAGAAGAAAGGCCGAGGACCTCACAAGAACCTTGGAAAAATTCACTAAGGGCAATGAAATGCTCAAGGTGATTCTAGGAGCTCAACGATGTTTAATGGATAAAACCAGAATAGGATATGATCCTGTTCAAGATAAGAGGAAAGGAAAGAAGAAAAGTGGTGGTCAATCGTAACTTACGTGCTTTAGAAGTGTTGTTCATTCCTCTAACCCTTTTGCATTATGTTCTTATTACAACCATAAAGGTCATACAACCTCTTCTTGTTTTCACAAGAAGAAAGAAACTTACGGGACATTAAAATGGGTGCCCAAAGTTACTTATGTGCCTAGGACAATCCATACTAGCCAAAAAGGACCTAAGAAGATATGGGTACCTAAAACATGATTGTGTTGTTACAGGTATGTCTCAAAGCATCCAAAACAAACAAATGGTACATCGATAGTGGATGCTCCAAACATATGACAGGTGATACCAAGAAGTTCACATCACTCAAACTAAGAGAAGGAGGCAAAGTGAGCTTCAGTGGCAATCAATCCGGGAGAATTACTGGAATTAGAGAAATAGGAAGTAACAAAAGAATGAAGGTTGAAGATATCTACTATGTAGAAGGCTTATGTCACAACCTGCTCAGTGTAAGTCAAAGTACTGACAAAAACAACAGGGTGAACTTCGATTTAGAGGAATGTTTAGTCATAAGCAAAGAAGACTTGCCACCAAAGAAGGAAGAATTGAACGTAAAGTTGAGAGCTCCAAGGGATGGTAATTGTTATACTATTCAAATTGATTCAAAATCTTCTAAAAATTGTTTTATTAGCAAAAGGGAGGAAAGTTGGCTTTGGCATAAACAACTTGCACATGTTAACATGAATCAACTTTCAAACTTAACAAAAAGGGACTTGGTCATTGGTTTACCTAAAATTCAATATGAACATAATATTATTTGCGATGCCTGTTAGAAGGGTAAACACACAACTGAAAGGCCACTCCAAATGGTTTGTATGGATTTGGTTGGTCCGTTAAGAGTTAAAAGTTTCGGTGGAAACCTGTATACTCTTGTGATAGTTGATGACAATTTGAGATTTACTTGGACTCTGTTTCTTTCCTTTAAAGATGAAACATTTAATGTGTAATATCTCAAATTTTATAGCTATAAGTTTATAAGATGTTTGAGAGGCATAAATACTTAGTTAAGGCCTCAGGAAAATAATTAATCTATAAAAGTCTACTATTGAGTAAGAAATATAGGAAAATAAAGAAGGAATAATTATTAAAAATATATAGTGACCTAAAATAACTAAGGAAAAATTATAGATGATTATTTTGGGAGATAAATGTGTTTATGGATGAATAAAAGGGTAGAGATAATTTAAAATCTATTTTCCTAAATAAAAGGCTTATTTTCTTAAGAAATTAAAAAAAATTTAGTTATATGTTAATTTTCAACCTCCAAAATTTAGGAAAGTTATCTAGTGAGCCAAAGAAGCTAAAAAGAAAGAAAAATCCCACAAAATGCTGAAGATCAATTTTAAAAACTATTTAAGATTAAAGTAAAAATTTAAAAAAGGGGAGAATTGAGATAAGAGTTATCTTGTGAAGGGAAAAATAACTTTTGGCCTTTTACCCCAATTATACGTCTCTTTCCCCTTGATGGTCATTCCTAAATTTTTACCTCCGGGTCATGTTCTCTGCCTCCTTTTCACTACCTTCAGCCACCTGTTTCCTTGCATTAGATTTCCTTTACACGCTTCCCTTCTTTTTGTTAGACAAGAATTGAATCCAATAAGCTTGATGGTGTATATTGGAGTGAGAGTCAGAGAGACAGTAGAAGGCTGATTGAGAGATTGAAAACGAGAGAGAGAGAGAGATCAAAGTGTGCAGTGGAGGAGAGAAGAGTGGCCGAATTCCACATGCAACACTAGAGTCTAACCAAGGTAAGCTGTTCAGCCTCTTCTAGTCTTTGATTTCTTCGTTTAGAGTGGTCTGAGTTGGGAGAGGGCCATGGGATTCTAGGTGATGTTTTGAGGGCATTAGAGGTGATTAAAACTAAAGGAAAATAATTTACCAAGTAAACTTAAGAAAGGATTTGAACACTGATGGTAGATGTCATTCAAATTCTGTGTCATATTGCCGAGATTGAAGCTTTGTGTTTTTAAATCTGGTTTGGTATTTAGCCATAGCAAGGATGCCCCTGTTTGATTTTCTGTAGTGTCCAAGTTGCTGAAACTAAAATTGCATTCTTGAATACTTTGAAAGATTACTGATTGAAATCAAGGCTCATTTATGTTCTCAGACTGCATGTGAATTTAAACTGATATACATGTCCGTGTTGCAACTTGCCACTTTCTGAACTGGTGTGTACATGTATATATATTATATATGTAAGTATTTTGAAAGTTGAAAATATAGCAGAATGTACTGTCTTTGTCGCTATCTGTGCGCGTGCGCCATCACTTTCAATTCAAGGAAGCGTAGGAATAAGAACTATATATGTGTATGGTTGTGTGATCTGGATACGTGAAGCTAGAGTATTTTTATATAACTTTCAAAATGTTGCTATTATTGATATTATAATAGTGGTTTAAACTATTAAAATGCTGCTAGATTTCTTAAGGGAACCTGTGAGACTGTTGGATGATAATCAAGCTAAGTGAAAATGATGATAGCTAGCAAATGAGGATGATAATTAAGATTTAAGAAGGATGCTGTCATGAGGCCAAACTGAATTATTGAAGCTTGAATAACTAAGCTATATATATAAATATATATATATATGCGTGTTATATTATTGTTGCTGGATGAGATGGATGCTGAAAATTGATTTGAACTTGTTAATTGCTATTTTGGAAGTTGAAATATGTTGAGAATGCTATTGATGTGAATTTTGCTGATTCGTGTTTCAAATTGGATTATTATATCTGTGGACATTTGAACTATTTTAATGTTTTGAGTTTGTAATTAAAGCAAGAAAAGTGGTAATAAATTTCTATATAATACCTGAGATATTAGATGAGTATTCAGATTGTTAAATATGTTGCTGGTAGATGATAATGACAGCTTTGTATGTTTGAAGTTATTAAAATGGGTGTTGTTCATGAAAGAACTAACATTTAGAAAACTAAAACATATGACTAATTGGCAATTTGAAGAATGATATTAAATTTGGAAAAGTTCACTGAATAATCTGGAAAATACTTCATGAATGAGAAATACGCTATGTACTTGAATGAGATGCTTATAAAGTTGTATGAATGTGACATAATGGATGTGCCGATACTTGCTTGTTGAATTTGAATGTTGGAAATTGATATAAACTTGTTGTAGCTATTACCAATGATAAATGCTACCCACTACTTATAATGGTTAGATTGATATGTGATAACTGAAAGTAAGGAATCCTTAATTCTATTAAGAGTAGTCATGATTGCTGCGTGAGAATTGATTATGTTACTACTACAATCTCATGTTCTGTAATTTAAAGATTAAGGACATAAAACAGTCACTGTTTTATCAAGAATGACGATGTATGAATTATTAAAGGCTTAATATAATGAAGAGAATAAAAGGCTTAGAGCTAAAGATCCAACAGAAGTTACTATTTGGTATTTACAAAGATAAAGTTGCTGATATACAGTGTTAAACAAATGCTCAAGTATAGTCACTAAATTATATGTTTAGATGTTAAACTGTTATTCTTAGCTAAGTGAGTGAGATTAAATGTTCAAAACAGATAATAAAGGAAACCGAAATGATTGATGAAACCATCCATGTTTGTGAAATGTATAAGAGTGAATTAGACCTGAGGAACTAATTTGAATTTCCTTTTAAATATCTCTAAATGTCAAGTTAATGTTCTATATAGCTATTTATGATTGAAGAGTATTTGAATGATGATTTAATTTTATTGTTTTGTGTTCCTGTATGCTAAGCAATTATTTAAGAAGCATGAAGAGTTAATAACTAAGTTAAATCGTACTGTCCTAGCTAAATCATAATAGAATTAGAAGTTCAGAGAAACATAAGAAAGGGAAGTGTTAAAACTTTTGGAAATACATAGATGAAGTGTAAATTTTGGGTCAAGATGACCAGCTACATTAAGAGAAGAGAGTACACCTGAGCGGGGGTTGTAAAAAGATTCAGCTAGTTATGGGTTAACCAAAATCCCAATTTTAACTCATCCTATATATGTACATGTAATGTTAGGATTTAATTAGCATCCTAGCTTACCAAGAAGAAACCAAGAGCAAGGTACCAGTACAGGAGAGCAGGCGGAAGGTAGCTTTAATCATCATTTTATATGTTTTGTTTTGGTTGCATGTCTGTTTGTGCCATAACGTTATAGTTAAGTATGAGAACATGTAAATTGCCTTACCAGTTATTGCCATGGCCATATGCATGCATTTTGCTGTCCAGTATATGTGCATTTAATAGTTAATTAGTTAACAGCTACACAGTTATTCAGTTAATCAGATAGCAGCTGTATAGTTATGCAGTTAATCAGATAGAAGCTGCTCAGTTATTCAGTTATGAGTTAGTAGTTGTTCAGTTAATCATTATGTATATGCTCAGTTAACCTCAGTTAATCAGTTAGCAGCTGCTCAGTTATTCAGTCACTCAGTTATGCGCAATAGTCATAGGAGATCCAATTAAATGACAGCGAATATGCCTTAGTTAGTTATTCAGTTCAGTTATTTTGTAAGGTGTTGTTCTCCATGGCTTATTTTGCATGCTCAGTTTTATACCATGCATAATATATGAAATATGGTTACTGCTACTGAGATTCTTTGAATCTCACCACTCCTTTCTATTTAACCATAGGGCCTAGTTCATCCAAAGGAAAAGAGAAGCTGGTGGAAGCTTAACTAAGGTGGAAGGAAAGAAGAGTTTAGTGTTTAGTTGGTTAATTAATCTTGAATTTTTTGTGTTTGTTTCCCCCTTCCTTTTGTGATGCTTATATTTCAATTTGGTGAAGCTATGTAATTTCCACTTATGGGATGTACATACCTCCATAAGGAGGAGTATTTGGGAGGTAGCTTAGCATAACTGGGTACTTAGCATACATATATGCATATATTAATGACATATCTATAGTATAAATGGTTTAGGATTCACAAAGTATGATTTATTAGAGTTGGAACAGGAAAGTAGAGTTTTCTGAAGTAGCATCTGTATAGCTATGATAAATTGTTGTTGCTATTAGATCACGGTAGTATGATTTCAGGTCTTATTATATTGTATAAAACTTTCAAAGTTTAAAGTTTTAAGTTTTAAGTCAAAGTAGATAAAAAGTTTTAAAAATACCACCTTTTTAGTGTAAACTCTCAACTATAGTTTTTAAATTTGCTTTCATCTAGGTGTATAGGGTAGGATGTTACATAATGCATTTATCATTTTTTCCAAAAAGGTCCAAAATGAGAAAGGTATTTCTATTGTGTTAATCAGGTTTGACCATGAAGGAGAATTTGAGAACAACGAATTCGCAGACTATTGTGAAGAGCATGGGATTGATCACAACTTCTGAGCACCAAGAATTCCTCAACAAAATGGAGTTATACAAAGAAAGAACAGAGTGTTCATGGAAATGGCAAGAGCAATGCTAAATGAGAAAGGAATTTCACAAGTGTTTTGGGCCAAAGCAATGAGCACGGCATGCTACATTTCCAATAGAGCTTACATTAGAACACTGCTAGGAAAACTTTGTATGAACTATATAAAGGAAGAAAGCCTAATCTAGCTCATCTGAAGATCTTCGGCAGTAAGTGCTACATCACAACAACAACAAAGAGAAGCTCTGTAAATTCGATCCTAAATTTGATAAAGGTTTATTTCTTGGTTACTCTAATCGTAGCAAAGCTTATAGAGTTTTTAACATACATACGTTTACTATTCAAGAGTCAATGCATGTTGTGTTTACTAAAACTGAGTCGATTTCAAAACCTCTAGATGATAATGCTGAGATCATTAAGAAATTTTGAAAAATTGAATTTGAACAAATCTTCAAACAAAGAACTTTCAAAAGAGTTTTTAGAAAACAAGGTTGATTCAAATAAACCTCTTTCACATGAAAATTCTGAACAACCTAAAGCTTGGAGATATAATAGGAGTCATCCTTTAGAACAAGTCATTGGTGAAGTTAATGAAGGGGTTAAAACCCGAAGACAAGTGTTCAATCAAGTATGTTTTTCTGTATTTATTTCACATATTGAACCAACCAATATGGACGAGGTTCTATCCAATGAATTTTGGATAGTAGCAATAGAAGAAGAGCTGAACCAATTTGCGAGAAATCAAGTTTGGGAATTAGTACCCACACCTAATGACCATCCAGTCATAGGCACTAAATGGGTATTCAAAAATAAGCTCAAATCTACACAAATTGTCAGGAATAAAGCCAAACTAGTAGCTAAATGCTATAATCAGGAAGAAGGAATTGATTATGAGAAACATATGCTCCAATAGCCAGGTGGAGGCCATACGAGTACTCTTAGCCTTTGCTTGCATCAGGGATTTTAAATTATATCAAATGGATGTTAAAAGTGCATTTTTGAACTGTTATATTTTGGAAGAAGTTTTTATCGAACAGCCTCCTGGTTTTGAAGATTCCAATTACCCTGAGCATGTTTACAAACTAAAAAAGGCTTTATATGATTTAAAACAAGCTCTTAGAGCTTGGTACGAACAACTTAGCAATTTCCTGATAGAAAAAGGTTTTGAAAGAGACAAAATAGATGCTACACTTTTCATCAAAAGACATAAGAAGGAAATTTTAATTGTTCAAATTTGCATAAATGATATTATATTTGGAGTTACTAACGAGGATCTCTGTCAAGAGTTTACCAAGTTAATGTAGGGTGAGTTCAGGATGTCAATGATAGGAGAATTAAACTTCTTTCTGGGATTGCAAATCAAGCATAAGAAAAATGGGATATTCATATCCAGATGAAGTATCTCAAGGAATTACTCAAGAAATATGGATTAGAAAATGCTAAAAGTGTGAAAACTCCTATAAGCTCGACCATTTCACTAGACGCAGATGAGAAGGGCAAGGATGTGAATCTAACCAAGTATAGAGCAATGACTGGGTCATTACTCTATCTCATGACAAGCAAACCAGATATTCAATTCAGTGTGGGAATGTGTGCAAGATATCAATCAGCCCCCAAGGAATCACATGAAGAAGCTGTCAAGTGAATCCTCGGATATCTTGTCGGTACACAAAATTTAGGAATCTGGTATTCAAAGAAAGGCACAAAATATCTAATAGGATACTCAGATACTGATCATAGAAGTTATAAGGCAGGCAGAAGAGGTACCAGTGGACAATGTCAATTCCTCAGAGGATACCTTGTCTCGTGGTCAAGTAAAAAGAAGAATACTGTGGCAATATCTCCACTGAATCAGAATATGTTGCCACTACCAGTTGTTGTGCTCAGATTCTATGGTTGAAACAACAACTACAAGATTGGGGAATCAACTTAAAGAGATTCTAATTCTTTGTGGCAACACGAGCACAATAAGCCTGTCCAAGAATCAAGTTCACCATGCCCGAACCAAGCACATTGATGTTAGACATCATTTTATTTGAGACTATGTTTAAAAAAAAGATGTAAAAGTAGAATGCATCCCCACTGAATATCAAATAGTAGACATTTTTATGAAGCCCTTTAACCAACAGAAGTTCATTACTTCAGAAGAGAATTGGGAATGGTAAATCCCAATGAGTTGTAAGAAATTTCTCATTATCTCTCTAATTTGAGTCTTTAGATTTAAATTTTTGATGATTAAAAGACTAACTTAAGCATCGGAGTGTATAGAAATTTGTTTT